>NW_024609868.1:108425093-108706315 GCF_016920785.2 Ixodes scapularis
GGGAACCGGACTTGCACTGCGGGCCCTTGGAGGGGAACGCTGCACGGGCATGCGGTACCCAGCACCTCCACCAAAATGTCACGGGTGGTGACCAAAAAACAATAAAAAAACAGGAAGAAATAAACGTTTAACGTGGCGAACTTGTGCCAAAAATAAAAGGGTACAAAAGATAATAACAGCGCGTCGCGGGCGTCGAAGTCGGCGTAACAGCAGAGTCGAACGCTGGGGCGAGACTGACTGCAGATCGCCACGCGGAGCCCCTTATGTACACGTGTGGGCTTCTGGAATAATCGGCGTAGAAGGTTCGGTGTGTAGAACATTCTGACCTCGAACAAGCAACATGGTTCTCGAATTTACCAGAACATAACTTTACAGAGTCAACAGAAATGCGCCTCCACGGCCAGGAATTGAACCCTGGCTTTCAGTGTGGAAAGCAAGCGCGATAACCGTTAGGCCACGCGCGCGCCGCTTACTTGGCCAGCTGTGGGCACGGCAATATGTATTCTTCAAACTGCTCAAAATCTAGAATAACTTTTGTGTTTCGATGCAATAATGGGCAGCGTACAATCATTTTACCAGATCAGTAAATTTATCCAGGTTCGTAGCTAGATATTCAAGTCAACAATCCAAATCTTAATGTATCTGATTTCTTGCATTTATATTGTTCGGCCTCGTCAATTTCAAATTAATTTCAACATTGGGACCGCCAAGACTTTCAACGCCAAGGAAACTGCGCAGAACTAAATTGGCAACAAACGCACGCGCCATTGTTGTAAAGCTAAAACAAATTTGGTGTTTATGACAGAACCGACCGTCCTGCTCACATTTATTATTCAATTAGAAGATGGGAATAAACACTGCTGTTCTTAGATCTGACACCGAGGACTCATTTATAAACGGCTTAACAAAGAAAGATGATAGCTCCTCGAGCACTGCATTTAATCACGCTAAACTAGATTACCTTAATGAACCGAGCTCCCCTGATAGCCACAGAATTGCATCGAAGCTAAAGAATAATAAAAACATTGGATATATGAGACATCGAAGCATTCCCGGATCTCTAAAAGGACACAAAGGTCATTTTTTTCTGTCTAAAACGATAGAAGTAGCTGTCAGAACCACCGCGGTCACACAAAAAATGCAACGCAAAAAAAAAAAAACAAAAAAAAAAACGGAGTCCTTGCGCGCTCGCATTTTTTTATTTTTAGAGTTCTTTTCTTTTTTTTTTCTTTCCTCGTTTCTTTTTATTTGCGACGTACTCGAATATGAATATAAGACAGACTGGGCGTTGCCTTAACATGCGACTACGAGAACAGCACAATTTTATGAAAGGAACCGCTTCAACACATCTCGCGATGCATTGCGGGATTGGGGATGCCAACCTCATTAACACGACAGTGATGTTCCGACACAATCACAAACTGCCTCAAGAAAAGATGGAGACATACTATATAACACAAAACGGATCCTTGTGTGTGAACCAGCCCACAGTGACTTTGACGAGCACTGAAATAAGCTTTTCGGATCTCGAATAATCCGGCCGGTTTCGTGTAGAGTGAAAGAAGAAGCGCCAGGGCCACGGAGGGGCATGCCTGCACGAGCAGCAGCAGCATCATGTGTATTTTTTTTTAATAGAATCAGTTGTTAGTTCAGCGTTTGTCCTCTGTTTTCTCCTCTGCCTGTCCTCGTCCCAGTCGCGCTGTAAGTTATGGTGGTCCTATAAGGTTATTAGCCGCCTTTGGGACCTCAACTACGAGGTGCTCCCCAATTGAACCCGACTATCAGGACGACACTAGCCGCGGCCCGAAGTAGTGCATGTCGTTCGTCTTATGCCCTATACTTGCTCGATAAGACTAATATCTCTTTACGGTTCAGACTACTCCGCGGTTAACTGTTTAGCATTATTTGGTGTAGCCCTTGGTTAATTTATTCAAAGTTGCACCGGGGCGATGCTCTTTTAAATGGGGTAGTAATGCCACTTGCATGACCGAGAATGAACGCTTTTTCGTTCGTCGAGAAGATTCGCGTCTACTCTTACCCAGATTGCAAAAGATAAGGAGGCCAGATTGACCTCGCCTAGTCAGCATCGCCCATTGCCCTAGCTCACTACCGAACATTCTAAGCCGAATCTTTGAGAAGATTCGGCTTAGAAAGCCGAATCTTAGAGCCATTGTCTCCTTATCTGCTTAGAGCAGATAAGGAGACAATGGCGGTATTGCTGATTCATTCACTCTCGCCCTAGCCAGCTGTCACATCGACGCACCGTCGCTCGCTGCTGCTCTCTAGACGTGTGTCCGTCCTTTTGTTTCTGGCACAATCTCGCTGATTAAACCTTTATTTTCAGTTCATTATTCATTATCTCTTCGCTTTCATCCGTGGCAATAGTAAGCTAGGCTACCGATGTACAAAAAGATTCCAGCTAATTTTTAATTAACGATTGGCAAGCTGCAACACCACTTATCGCAGAGCGCCAGAATTTTGTGATTTAAGGTTTGAGGCTGAAAAATGGCGACAACTTAGCAACTTAGCTTAGATTTAGCAATGCGTGCAAGACACGTGAGATGCGTAAAAATCGACGCAAACGTGACAAAATGTGGGCGCTCCGAATCCGGCAGTGCTCATTTGAGCGTGATGGTTAGCTATCGTCCTTCCTTCTTTTTACGGCGGCTGTTAAAGCTTTTTAGAGCGCAGCTCTTAGGGGCCCGTTCCCGGCTTGAGCGGCGTCGGCGTCGGCGTCGCCGCCAGCGTCGGCGTCGGCGTCGGCGTAACCAAGGTCATCCCAAGGTCACGTGACCCCTCCCAAGGTCATCTCAAGGTCACGTGACCCACGTGACCCCCTGAAGGTCACGTGACCCCCAAGTCACGTGACCCCCGAGGTCACGTGGTCTCCTCCCCAAGGTCACGTGACCCCTCTCAAGGTCATCTCAAGGTCACGTGACCCCAAGGTGACCCCTCTGAGGTCACGTGACCCCTGAGGTCACGTGGGGGTCACCTTGGGGGTCACGTGACCTTGAGGTGACCCCCATGTGACACCCAAGGTCACGTGACCCCTAGGTCACGCCTCCCCGAGGTCACGTGACCCCTCTCCCCGAAGTCACGTGACACCCCCCCCGGAGCCTATTAAAGAATGAGGGGAGGAGGAGGAGAAGGAGGAGGGGTCTACCCTCCCCTCTGTACCCTTCACTCCTCCTCCTCAAGAGCTGCGCTCCAATTCGGCGTTACAGGGATTTGTAAACGGCTTTCACTTTTTTCTTCACGGGACACTACTTCAGCGACCAAAACCTAAAATACCAGGTGCACTAAAAAAAATTTCAGTTTTCTGCGGGTCAGTTTGCTGGCATTAGAAAAAACAAGGCGACCCATAATGCAGTAATTGCTTTCACAGTAGCCTAGTACAATGTAAACCTAGGAACGGCTTCACGCCCACTCGCTTTCACCTAGAGCGGGGGCGCTATCTACGTTCGTGCAAGCGCAACCGATCTTTTTGGAAAAGTCGGTTTTTGCAAAGTTTGAACGATTCTGTTAAGACACTTTGCCCCTGCTGTACATAGGTGCCTCCACAACCGACCTTCAGTTTTTGTTTCCTTTCATTCCGTTTATTATAGCAAGCCAGGCTATTGTCATCTTAGATTTTATTGTGTCCTGCTTAACATTGGTTTTTGTGGAAGTTTGTCAACGCCCGTTTTATACCCCTGTTACACGGGCACACTTAACCGCGGTTAACTCAGCTTTAACTGCGGTTATGTGGCGGCACAGATGCCGCACTATACCCTCGGAGAGCTATTTCAAAAGAAGTGAAGAGAGCGCGTGCACTGCTTTGATGGGTGCTCAAGATGCTCAAGCGCACGTTCGCCCATAGCTCTGACTGCATCGCCGCAGAATGTTGTCGGCAAGTATTGTGCGCTAATTGTGGTTTAGCGTAACTGCAGTTAAGTGTGCTCGTGTAACAAGGGTATTAGTGTATCAGTATCTCGGTAGGACAAGAAAGGGCCAGCATTGGCGGCTGTAATCTGGCGCGTATGTCAAGCGTTTACAGAACCATCCAACCGATACCCGCCAGGAATTTCAACTTTTTCATCATGGACGTTTGCAGCGCTTACCTCCCAGGCAAAAGAATGACAAGTTACTATGCAGTGGACGCACGTGCGACTTCTCATATTCCACTTAAAACAGCTACTGCGCATGCTCAGAATGGATTTCATAAAACAAAAGATATAAAATGTTCGCGCGCACGAGGCGACTATTGCCCATAGCTCAATCTATATTCTCCTGTATTCTTACAGTAACTAAAAAAAACTATCACTGCCTCATCTAGGGCCCTTTCTTATTTTACATTACAGTTCGCGTTCAGTTTAAGTTTTCTGTTTTTCTGTGCCATAAAAGGGATTGCATTCCATTGCACTCACTTAACTTTCTACGTCGTCGCCGCCTGCCCTAGAGTGGTCATAAGGAGGCCCCACAATATCCTTACTTCAATTTCTTTCCACAAATTTTCTGCCTTTATTTGTTAGTTTACTTGTTAAGTATAGACCTTATTTTATAGTTGCCTGTACTTTAGGCAGCAGCGAGTCCCACCTGAGCCTTCAGCGGTGCCAGCAGCTCCCTCGCGCCCTCAGCAGAGGGACAGCCTTCGTCATGACCGCTCGGCAGCGACCTTGTGGTCCAATCCTCCAGCGGCCCCGAGGGCTTCCGACGGAAGCCCATCGTGTTCCTCGCTCAGAGACAGGTATAAAGAATGCCAGCTGGGCTCTCGCTCCGTGGACAGGCTGCCCACACGGTCGATGTACTGGTGCACCAGGCTAGCGCTGTCAAGCTTCTCCACGTCCCTGTACATGCCGCCGTCCTCGTCGTCGTAGTCGTCGGGGGTGTAGGGTACGTTCAGGAACTGGTCTCGGGGTCCCGACAAGGACACCGACGTGGGCAAAGCGCCGAGAGGAGGGGGCCTGTCTGTCGGCGGTCGCATCTCCAGGAGGGGACTGCGGTTCGGGAACGGAACCGGCGATGCAGGCGCGGCTTTGGCCCTGGAAGGGCGAGGGACATGTTGAGGAATATGGAAGGGACGGGCTGAACGGAAGTAGTTTCAATGAAGAGCTACGGTGATGACATTTGTTTGGGAAAGTGGCAGGCTCATAGGGAATGGCTTGTTATCAACAGGGCTGCAAGCAACTGGTGAAGGGTGACGTCATGCTTGGACGAACGTTACTATATGGGAGAACTCATGCGGGTGACCCGAACGAATGCACCGTGGAGAAACGTCTGCGGACTTTGTGTATTGTGCAACGTAAGAACGAGGAAACGGCACAAAGACACCACGTGCTGAGGACGTTCCTAGACGAAATGATACACGAATATAAAAACAAGCCGCTGACCTTTGCCCTTTTCTTTGTGTTGGGACGTTTGCGAGCGCAAGGAAGAAAAACGACATAGTTGTGAGCAAGAGTTCGCTGCTCCTAACGGAACAATGCGGTACGCTTGGAGAGAAAGGTAAAAACATACGAGGAAAATAGGAACTGCAGCAAGGGGAGAAAGTACCTTATACCGAGAGTGCAATATGAAAGACATCGTTCCTTTGACAAGACTGTTAGTTGGGAAATATGGTCGAAATTCCTTCTTTTGGGGGAATACATCATGAATTCTGTGTTTGAGCTCCTGTATGGGAATGAGCGGCTCCAATAAAGATATTTATTTTGTGACTTCTCTGCAGTAGCATTCAGGTAGGCTGTAGTAGTTCTCTGTATACATGAGCGTTTCGATGTAATCTACGCGTAAGATTACTGGCCAAACCCGATGTAACTGAACCTTATATATGATGAATTCAGATCGCTTTAAGGGGGGGGGGGGGTGGCGCGTGTTCACACTTTTGCCCGTGTCCCACTAGAGCGACAGACAGAAACAAAAGACAGCGACAAGCCTCAAACCCATGCAGCATGCTCGCAATGGTACATTTGGCAGGCTTTTAGACGTTCAGTGCTCGTGAAGTAAGCACGAGCGATTGCAACTCTGCCAAAGATACCCTCCGGTATATGATGCTCGTGTATGAGCATAGCCTCATTTATTCTACAAAGCCTGTCAAATCGCGAAAGACTGTGGTTTGAGGCTTGTCGTTGTCGTTTGTTTCTGTATGTCGCTCTAGTGAGACACGGGGTTTACAGCAACTGTTCTTAATACGAGTGGATTACCTGACAGTACTTAAATGTTACACAAGCTGCTGATGTCTAAGTAAATGGCCTAAAGCCATCCTGATTCTAAAATGGTCTTTGTAAATACTTTTGCGAAACACCATAACAAGGCAGAAGTCGCTGCGAACAGGGTTGCTGCTCCCGGTGAAAGAACGTATCGGCATAAATTAAATCGACAGCACATTTTAAGTGTAATATTTAGATTCAAAGGAGTTTACGTTCACGTGGGACAAATTCCATCTTTGACCATTTCGCTTGACTCTAAATCCCCTCTCTTGCCCGCAAATGTTGTAGATGAATGTTTGCTGTCAATTTAAACGGACACAACAATCCTTTTCGGTCTCCGTTGAATACTTTTAGGCCATATGCAGCTTCAAATTTGAAACGGACACATGGCGAGACAAGAAAGTCTAGACGGTGATTTAAAACGCGGAAATGACTAAGAAGAGAAGAAGGGGACAGGACAGGCCGCCTACATAGAGCCGTCAATTTAATAGAGCTTCTAGAGAAAGGCAAGGTGGAAGTGCTATATTAAACTGACAGTTTAAGTAAGCGCTCTGCCCTGTCCCCTTCTTCTCTTCTTAGTCATTTGCGCTTTTTAAATCACCGTCTAGATGTTTAACCAACTAGCCCCCTAATTGATCTTGAGACAAGAAAGAATTGAAGAATAAATGTTGGTCGGTTCCGTATCCTGCGGTGCACATATTTTATACGGGTTACCTAGACGTCAATTGGCGCCTCTCTTTAGGATTGTGAAAATCTATTCAGCGTTGGCGAACTGTTATAAAAATTTGGAAAGTGACCGGTCGAGGAATTTCAAGCAGTAAACAACAAGCGGGTTGAGCGCATAGACGGCGCACCTGCCCCGCGTTCAGAAACTTCAAGCTCTTCAACTCTAGCCTTCAGTGTTTAATCAACCAAAATAGCCGAAACAACTGACTAATTCCATAGATATTATTTGGCTAGATTGCAATAATTATATTGCCCTCTCATAAAAGACGCAATAACACGTCAATTGTCAAGGCAAAGTGAGTTTGCGCTGTAAAAACCCGTAATATGGAGTCTAAGCTATACTTCGGCTCACCATATATCAGAGAGCAGCCAAAGGCTAGAAGACGTACGTACAAGCACACAAAAACACACATATACTAATGACGCAGTCAGTCTGCCATAGATGTTTAGCCAAGGATAGCACCCGCAGAGGAAGACGACGAACAACGTGCGTTAGCGCTTTTGGTACTCCCTTATTGACCCTTAAATTGGCCCCATTGTATGGCAGTCTCTTTTACGCTCTGATTTTAGGCTGGTTGACACAGCTTCTTTCACTTACGTTAAGAAGCTTACGTTCGCTTACGTCGAGATTCAACGGCAAGTCGCCGGCACATTTGTGCCTCACACAATGCGTTTCCACCAGTTACATGACTAGCTTGGCACGCGGAATACGAAGCACGGATGTTCCGGTGACTTGTGGTTGCGCCTCGTCCTAAGCGTACGTAAGCCGCATAGCGTACGAAAACGGTGCTAGGCTTTAAAATGTAAGAAGTATAGCCTCCATCTATGGACCTAAATCACGTGTGTTTGGGTCATTTTACTTCGAGATATTAAATTATCGAACTCTTAAGCACAGGCCAACAAATACAAGAACAAACAACAGCAACAGGGACGTCCTGGGGAGTATCCCATAAGGGAGCTTTAGTGGATCGTACGCTAAAGCTCCGCTTTGCTAGCGGGAGGTTGCGACGTCATATCTAAGCACTGCGTTAACGCGCCCGCTGGGCACGCTTTACGCAGTGCACGATCTGTGTAAACCCTCTAATAACGGCGGAGGCTTCGCTAAAAGGCAAATTGTAGGTAGTTTAAGTTCTCTGAAAGATTCTCGTTTAGAGTACTCGTGCCAGATTGTTTTGCATTACAGGTTTGCTCAAGGGATGTTCTTGGGCGGAAAAAGCCCTAAGCTGATGGCGTTTTTGCGACACTTTACTTTTCGAACCCATTGGTTTCTAAGCAATAAAACAAAATTCAGGTCCCTTCCGTGCTTTTCGAATGATTTGCGGCGACAGCCGAGACGCTGAGTGCTATTGCACAAAGTTAAACTGCCGTGTTTACATATATAGGACTTACATGCAGCTAAACTGAGTGGACGGTGTTCATGTGAAACTGTGACGTCACGTGTCGCCATGACATCACCTGAAACTGTGACGTCACGCCAAGACTACACCTGCCACTCTGACGTCACGGGGCATCGAATGCCCACTAAACCTAGCGGATAAATTCCCAGCTATATATAGCGGGCAACGACGTATGTACACGATATACACACGTAATCCGCTGCAAAACCTTGTTGACAAAGCCATCGCCGTAAACGCGTACATACCTCGAAAGGTACTGCATGGGAATGGCGAGGATGACCAGTCCGCAGGACAGACAGACCACGCCGGCGACCAGGTGCGAGAAGCAGACGGTGAGCCCGATGATGGCGAGCGTCATTCCGACGCCGAACTTGCACAGCGATCCCCGGTAGCTGTGGTCATCGATACTGCTCAGCCCGTAGTCCTTGTAGTGGAGCACGATCATCCCGGTCGCGAAAGGGCAGCAGGATGGGCCGCTGCACCGGTCGCCCGCTTGAACAGCTCGCAGTCACCGTCTGAAAGCGTTTTGCGGATGATTCGAAAGATGCATGTTTACTGCAATCATGAACCACGATGGAAGATAGAATCATCACAGTGCTTTCGCTTCTGCGTCTCAATGCATGTAATATTGAAAAGAAGCAGAAAAAGCTGACGTGTACTTGGTTTCAACTTAACTCCCAGTGCTATACTGTGTTCACCCCTAAGCTGACTGTGGGGAGTAAGCTACGTGCTAGTAGAACCACTCATACACCTCTTTTTTGCCACGTGATCACGCCCCAGCCTCAGAGAGTGAGGTCATCTTACGGAAGGGAAGCGGCTGATTTGTCTGTCAAGTGCGTCGCTCCTACCGTAGTATAATGTTAGGGGTGAACAGAGTATAGGAACGCTATATTTCAATGGGTCCAATCAAAATCCACAAAAAACGCCAAGTCACGCCGTTTTCTATGCTTCTAATATTGTGCTACCGCCTACAGAAACAAGCGAGCCAAAATAATACGTTGTGCTTATGATTTTAGGGCGCCGCTCCTAGGCGCCTGTTCCCGCATATAGCGGCGTCGCTGTCGGCGTAACCCCTCAACGCGTGAACGGGCGCCTGAGAATCATATAATGCAATACTGCGCGCGTTGCATTAGGGGACGTCATAGTCCTATGGGCCAATTCAATTCCCCGCTAAATTTATCGGAGACTCTGAATATACATATATATATACTTTGCATTTTTTTGCGATTCTTTGCAATAAGTCGGATAATTAACTCAACTATCTCCATTATCTTTTAGTTAATAAAACTAATCCCATAGTTTCAATTAGAAATATGCTGAGCACAATCAACAATTACTATATTAGTCAATTCTAGAACGACTTGAAGCTCGTGGGAAACTCGGAGGTGCACCAAAGTTACCGCTCCTGCAGCAGGCGCAAAGCTAGCAGTGAAAAAACGGGGATGATTCGATTATCATCGCTCTTTTATAAGATGCCATGAGACAAAGGAATCGTTTTTCTGAGGCCTGATGCTGCCTACGTACGCTGCACAATACCCGAGTGCTCAGCGCACGACCATAATGCATGTGACGATAACGACGACATGTGCGCTGCTCACGACGACGATGGGAACGACGTTGGGGAGATGCAGGTAGGTGTTGCGTTATAAAAATGACACAAACGATCAGCTGATATACTTTGTACTTATACAATTTTACTTAAACAACATAGCCTATGTTTTGCGATTTATAGACGCTTTCAGAGCGCGCCAGATTGAGCCGTCTTTATCGACCTTCCCTAGTCTTACCGGGATGGCGAGGCACTAAAGCGGGGGTTGATGAGTCTCCACAACGGCCTATGCTGGGGAGAAGGACACGACAACTCTTAAAATGGCAATAACCTGTCCTGCTGTGGCAATGATGAAGTGGAACGAACGGAATAAGAGGGAACAAAAACTAAAGGTCGGTTATGGCGGCGCCCATGCACAGCTGCCTAAAAGCGCCTATCGCGAACCTTGCCAAAACTAATATTAACTGAATCTTGTATTGACATCCTGTTTATACGTGGTTTTTATGGTTTTATCCTTAAAAAGTTATATCACATTTTAAAAAAAAGAAAAAGGAGTCATATGTGGGTTTTTAATGACGTTCAGCAAATTTGTACATAGTTGCAAGAGTATATTATTTACAGTAAGTAAATAAACTTGTCTCGATCATTTTGATGAAACCCGGGAAGCACAAAATGTGTAGCGCTTATATTATACGTGCGTTATGATTTGCTATGCTCGGTTGCGGTGAGCTTTGGGCGTTTTCGGATGCGCTGCACACAGGCAATTCTTGTGATCTTCGGGTTCATCGGAAGTTTCGAGAAAAGATTAAATTTACTCAATGTTCTATTGGTTCTGCTTCTTTGGTGGGTGCGCGTAGGACCTCGAATTCTGAGGGTCCCGTTCACACACTCGGATGTGACAACGACCGAGTAAGACAAGACCAATTTTCACGCCTGTTGGGACGGCCTGGAATCGGCTACGAAGAAACGCAGAGCCGGTCACAAACCGTCGCAAAGAGGCTTAAAAACCGGTCCTGTCTCAATCAGTCTAACTTTAATGCAAGTGCGTAAACGGGCCTTTACCCCTCTTGGATCGTAAGGATCGTTGTCACTGAATTAATTGCGAGGTGAGGCGGTTTACGTCATACACCTTTACGATTCAGCCCGCGAGGTCTTGAGTCCACTTAAAAGGAAACTCCGCCTCATTTTTGGTTTAAAAAAAAACAACAACAATGCAGTCCCTTTTTAGTATCACCTAGGTAGACCACACGTCAAATATTACCACCTAGTTCTGCCTAAATTTTTCTTAAACGGTAAGAAAAAGTGCATTGTCATGGTGCTCGTCGTCTTTGTACTTTTTCTGTCGCCGACAGAACCAATCACGCGCAATAAATTTGCCGTGGTCGTGCGCTTTTTTTTTTCTCGCGTGATTGACTTAACCGGTGTCAAGAAACCCTTAAAGAAAGCGAGCGCCGTGATAATGCGCCATTTTCACCGCTTGATTGGCTTCATCAGATCGGGGCGACGGCTGTGATCCAACTTAAGGATAATTATGTCGGAAGAAGTCCGACTCGCCGCCGACGATAACCTGCGAACTGATTGAGATCCATGGACTAAGTGTGACTCACCACCGCCGGTCGCTCTTCGCAGACAGTCCCGTGCTACTGCAGGCGACTGTCAGCGGCAAGTCATAATCAGTTCAGTTGATCGCGTTCATCTCGCACTTGTGGCGCCGAGCAAAGTTGCCGGACTGCAGATCCCGAGGTTCGATTCCCGTTGAGGTCCTCGTTAAATTTCTCTGGTTTCGATTGTGTGTTTCGAGTTATGATCGTTTATGCATTGCTATGACCATACATGGGTAAATTACTTACAAAATGTAATTTAAATATAATTACTTGGATTCAAGAGTAGTTTTACTACAATTACTACTACGTGAAAAGCAATAATTACAATTACAAATAACTATTAAAAAATATTGCAATTATTTTCCAAATACTTATTTCTGAGAGCGACCCGACTTGCGCAATATAACTTTAACAGAGTTGTATAGAATGCAACGTGTTTGTTCATTTCTTGTCCCATGTTTGCGGAGACATAATGATCGGTACATAGATGTTACGTATTGTACTTTGCTTTTATGAATTTTGTTAAATTTATGGTAGAACTTGAGAGTTTGGGGCGACTGTCAGCGGCAAGTCGTAAGTTATGCTGGAAGACGCCAGATCGCAAAAAAAAAAAAAAAAATTGGGTAGATAGAGTCTTGTGTGCCAGGCAAATAAAATCAGACAACTAGTCATATATGACTATTTTACAAATGTTAGTATAAAACTAATATCCAGACGTGCTAATACGACCCCATTTACATACAAACATTATAGTATTGTAAATTATTTACACCGACTAAAATTATGATGGTTCAGAAATATATAAGAACCGAATCGAGGCTCCCGAATCATTGCTGAAAATATACGCAGGTGCAAGGTCAGTCTTTAAAATGCTTACACAAATAATATCCGAAGTAAAACCAACAGGAAATAAAATTCAAAATAACAGAACGATACAAATAGTCAACAGTACTGAAAGAGGACGTAAAAAAACTGCCAAAAAAGAAAGAAAAATAGCTTCATAGACAATTAAAATTGCCCCCTCGGCTGAATGCAGACGGTCAATTTCCTTTTCTTTGAATATTCCGAAGAAAATTGTCTCTCAGACCACAGTGTCAGCAACGAAACAACAAACAATGTGACGCCATATATTTATGTTGTGCGTGCCTGTGCGCGAGTGTTTCACTGAGAGCTGGGCCGCTGGTACGAGCAGGCTTTCAGAGAGGTTCCGTCGGAGCCGCAAAGTTTTGCAAAACTCATTGTAATTGTGCCTGAAATTTTGCAATCACTAATGCTAGGAAGTAATTAAATTACCATAACAATTTCTTTTAGGTAGAAGTAATTATTAGAATTACAAATTACCAAGACAAGTAAAGAAATTACTGTCATTCAATTCCTGTAATCGCATTTTACCCAAATATGGTTATGACGAGTTATGCCTTCTACATGCTTTGAATGCTTATGCATTGCCTGCTGTGTAGCCCTTATGTTGCATTGGGGCGTCTGTAACGCTTATGCGTCACACTCCACCGTTACGCTTTTCTATAAAATACAGTCCATAAATGGATAAAATGCCACAATTTAAATAGGGTAGTAGCTTAGTCGAGATCATAAACAGTAGGCCTAAACTGAAAAAAAACAGCACACAAGATTAAAACACAGAAAAGAAATGCCTTTTTTTTCTGCGTTTTCGTCCTTATACGCTTTTTGGTCGCATATCACAATTGCGAAAAAAGAAGTGAAAAGATTGTATATACGAAAACATCCGGACAATGCAGAAAGGGCGCTTTCAGTACAAGTAAAGTTGATGTTCATAAAAAATAAGAAAAACAAACAAACATGTGTGTGAACGTGCACCGAAGAGAATAAGCCCTCACTATTTCAGACCTGCTAAAAAAAAAAAAAAAAAAACATGCATAAGAAGCGCACGATCTTTTCCTGGCGGATACGGATGACAGAAAAAAACGCGCAACATATGGTGACAGAGGCAGTAATTCAAACAAATGGTTCTTCAAAAAGAAACAAAATGCGAAGGAAACAAAGACGCTCACGACCCTAAACGCTGCCATACTCATATGTAAAACAATAGAGAGGCGAGGATCTTCCAGGCATCCAAGCCCCATAAAACGGTACATCTATATATAAAACACACACAACAAAAGAACGAACAGCGACCAGGGTCCAAGTTCCAGCGACAAAAGAGAGATGCCATATTCGTCCCCTTCACACGTCCATCTGTCAGCACGATGTGCGCATCCGGCGGACGGTAGCAGGAAACGAATGTCTCCGATGTGGCTTTTTATGACCCTGAGTATATATTCAAATATACTATCGATCTATGTACTCAGCTATATCTTGCCACTGGTGGAGGCCACACTATTCAAGAAGAAATGAGCCCAAATGCGAAACCTGTTCAGGATTATATGCGCTATGTGAAGCGAAACCATTTTTTTTTAAATATGTAAACCATTTACGATACTTTTTTCTCACTAGGCTGTCGTTTTTCGCGAGGAGGCAAGGCGTTTTATTTACGTTTATTAACTATTTTTATTTATAGAGTGTTTCAGAGTTTTCAGCACGTCAATTCTACCAGGCGCATATGTCTAAAGTGGCATGCTGGCCTTTCTGTTTTGACGGTGTGTCGCCCAAGGGCTCGAGGTTGGACGCACGGCGAGAAAGTCGGCGAGATGGCCGAACGCCACGATCGGCCAGCGCCATGCTTGACCTTGGCACTGGCCAATGTAGCGCAACGCTGACCAATCGCGGCGGTCAGCGATCTCGTCAACTTTCTCGCAGAGAGCCCAACTTGAACCTTCAGGACGTGGAGATCTGTCTTGCGCATACGTTTAAAGTGGCATGTTGGTTATTCAGAATGCGACCCAGAAGCAAATATCAAGACGTTTGCGTCGAGACATCTTGCATTTAGAAATCGATTTACCGTCGGCTCCGATCCTAGAAGGAGAAGCTACAATGTATAACTGTTTCGATGCTCCCTTATGCTATTCCCGGATGTCTTTTGTTGTATACCGCTGCATTTCCACTCCACTGCCTCCGCTATTCCGAGCTTCTTTCGCCCACCCAGTCTCGCCCGCTCGTCGAAGGAAGCGTCTACAGCACTCTTCTTTCCTACACTGGGGTCATTCGATTTACCTTCTGCTCCTGCACCAGCTGCACTGGTTGCACCCCCAGTCGTATTCGATGTACGAGTGCAGTCTATCTCAAAACACAATCGAAAATGTACAATGCCCCGTAATTTTCTGCACCGCGGAGTAGAAATGGGGACGCGAGCTGCGGCACGAGAGGCGACGCGAGCGACACGACTGACGGCCGACGACGACGATCGATGACGAGAAATAAAGATGTTGCGAGATCAAACGGTAGATGTTTTCCTCCATAGCTTGTACATATTATCATTAAATGTTGTAAACTTTCGAATGTGGTTATTTTTGTAACGCAAATGAAAACAACTAGCTCAAAGTTTGTTGCATTGGGACGCAGGGGTCGGCGATGCCAGCTAAATCTAAAAAATGCAACGTCATAATGCCTGCTATTTTTCTGTACGTTTTCCATCATCGCTGAACGAATCATATGCACGAGAAGACCAGCGACGTATTTTTGTACGTGTGTTTGGGGTGCAAGTGCTCGCGCCTTCTACTGCGCTCTGACATAAAATAAAACAAAGTATTGGCATATGGGAGCCCAGGGTAGTGCATCTGCCTTCACATGGATTAGACGCTGCTTTGTATCCACCAACTCATGTTTACAAACAAATCGGAGCGCCCCTAGCGATAACAATGACGTCGCGCATGCGCGTTTTGGTATGTGCGAAAAGCGCACCGTTCCCCATCAGCAAATTATTGGAATGCGATGTTGTCGGCATCGGTGTGAGTCCCCGCGATTTTTTCGCGCCGAAAGTTTTGATTCTACGACTTCGTAGCAATGCGTGACTGCCACAGTGGCTTCAACAAAATTAAGAAGGGTCGTTACACCCCAACACTTCCCGTGAATAATGTGATTCGCGTCGATTCATTCCGCGTTGACGCCATAGAACGGACGCTAAAGCCTGCGATGTTCGACGTCGATACTGAAAATCGCAAGCAGAATCCCACAATGTGAATCTGACATAAAAGTCCACCGGTAACAATGATCAAAATCCCCTTAACCGAGCCTGCTATACAAAACAACCTGCAAATTTCAAATCTTTTGAGGCCCGTACTTACTTCTTATCGCAATCACCGCGTCAACGTGCGGTCTACGGCCGGTTGCCGATTGAACGAGCAGACGGTCGTTTGCACGCGAACACGCACTGAACTTGTTCTGCGGGCGGCCCAGACAACTTGATGATTTTCCATCTTTCATGTTGGATCCAAATAAATAAATAAATCAAACGATCACAAATCGCGATATCAACTCAAAGTGCTTCCCGCACATGCCATCGTGGTCCCACGGCGTCTACCTTTGCCTTTTCACGGCACCTATCCACGTTCTCGAACGAGCCGGGCTGGCAGAGAACACGAGAGAACTACCTTGAAACCTTTCCCGACGCTTTGGGTACAGCCCCAGTCGAGGCGTCTTGACGAGAATCCAGGTTTCCAGTCTGGTTTCTTCCAAAATAACACAGCACTGCCCGGCCCGCGAGCGAGCTCCCACCCATACCCCCTGACCAGAAAGGCCCCCGAAGTGCCACCACCGCGGCGTGACGTAACAGAGCCGACTTCGTGTATACGTGGCTTGCACATGACGTCATTTCCGATGACCTCTAGAGAAAAGGGGAAGAAGGAGCTCCCCTCTAACCAGGAACCTCCCGGATTTGCACAGGTGTCACTATTCTCCTACCAGAAAGTTATAGAAGATTATCCCGTCACTCAACATTCTTACAAAGGCAGTTTCCCTCTCTTCCTTTTACATGGCGTTCAGAAGTATGCGATGTGACGTCAGTGCAAGGAGCCTTATGGGGCCAGCCTCACCCGCGCGTTTCTCACACCTCCCCTTCTAGCACACCGCGTCCTGGGTTTCAGCACGCGAAAGCCAGTTCACAGATTTTCGTTTGAGTGTCATCGACTGAGCAGCAACCACGTACGACGCGATAACTCTTGCGACCAATCTCCGCAGAAGGCGTCCCCCTTTGAATTGAAAACCCTTGAGACAGACACTCATTGCAGTCTAGGCTGTGCAACAACTCCGACCGGCGCATAAGTAAACCTGGCGATTTCTGCATTATGTTCGAGATAACCTGCAGACGCTATCTATGAGAGATGGCCGCTTATAACAATGGAATAATGAAAGACAGGAGAGTTTCCAGTGCTAGCGTATAGATGTCGCTAGTGTGTTCTCTCACTGTAAATACTCCATTAGCTGTAGCAACGTGATCGACCACGCTGAAAGGTAAAGGCATAAACCAGCCCCAGCTTGTGATTTGACCCTCGCCCGAAGTCAAGAGACTGGCGACGCAATAACTGTTACGCAATTTGATACGAACGCTTACTCACACTCGTGTTATGGTCGTGTTCATAACGCGCTCCTAATACGGGAGTGGAATGTGACGACCTCTGATAATTCGTGCCGAGCCCTGGCGGCACGTTTCTTCTTTTTTTTCTAGGTATTCCCAGAGTAGAAGCCGAGTTCACTCGGCTACCAAGGGATGCTGTCGTCATGACTTTTTAAGAACATGACAAGTAATCACTTAGTTAACATACTATTTTTTATAGTATATAGGTGTTACCTGTTGAAATAAAAAAAAATAATAATGGCTAGGTGGTGCTAGCCGCCCCCCGGTCAAAAGATGTCAATAGCATTTTTAATTTCACTGTTTGTTATAAATTATTTTAATTAGTAATTTTTTCTTTCTTGAGAATTCCTTTCAACGTGTATATTTGTTTTGTTGCGGTGTACTAAAAGGGTATTTCTTTTTCAGGCTGAAAATATCTTATGTTATAGTTCCGATGAAGCATTGCAGTTGTTTAGAGCGCAGCTCTTAGCCGCCCGTTTCCGGATTGAGTGGCGTCGCCGCCTTCGTCACCAACGCCGTGGGCGTACCCGCGGGTTGTATTAGGGGACGTTTCCCATAATGACGTCACACATGACGTTACGTGCGACGTCACGAGGGTTACGAGAGTCAAGATGGTCACGAGTGACGTCATGTGTGACGTCACCCTCGTGACATCACACAGCGCCTAAATATGGCGGGAAATATTTCCTCTAAATTTAGCGGGGAAATGTTTCCATCAGTTTTAGCGGGCCATTTCTTTCTTTACCAACTTTTTCCGCTAAATATAGCGCGGAAATATTCCCGCCAAATTTAGCGTTGAAATTTTCCTGCCAAATTTAGCGGGGAAGTTTCCCGCTAAACTTAGCGGGAAAATTTTGCCGCCAAATTTAGCGGAGAATTTCTCGGTAAATTCCCCCGCTAAATTTAGCCTGGAAATTTACCAGGAAATTGTTTTTACAATTTCCCAGTGAATTCCCCTCCGTACCCTTCTTTCCCCTCCGTACCCTTCCCTCCTCCTCCTCAAGAACTGCGCTCTAATCCGGCATTACAGAGAATTGTATACGGTTTTCATTTTTTTTTAGATAATCGGCCTTGATGAATATCAGGGTACAATTGCATAGTGATAAATAAAATGACAAGTAAGACAATATTATGTGTAATAATTGTGAACATTTTTTTTTTTTTTAGCTGGAATGTTCTAAAGCTGTATTTTCAAGCCTTCTGCCTTAGCGATGCGTCTCCCAGCCCACTTCCGAGCTCTTTTAGAACAAGCGCGGTCAAAAGCCATGCTAAGGCAAGACCGCGTTGTCTCGAGCATTGTTTTCAACACATGTGCGCGGATATATTGCAGGCCCCTGAAACGCTTTGTGCTCGCGTTTTTCTTCGTTCGCACACGTGATAAAGCTAGGCACAGAAACCGCGGGGTACATTGCTCTGTCATACGTATCAGCATATTGCTCGGACTTGCGTCACAACGATATCGCACGTGGTTTGCAACTGACGGTATGTCGCTTTGACTAATATAGTCTATTGCAGGAGGACACGATGAATAGTTAGTGGGAAATATAGATTGTGAGAAAAGGCGTTTAGGAAAGTCGGCGTGAAAGTCGTATAAAAAACCTCGCCACCAAAGGGACGTCGGTGTGCGGCGTGCATTTTGCATCTTTCTCCTGTGAGTACGCTAACAAAATTTATTGCCGAACAACCGCGTACTAAAATAGGAAAGTACAGAGGGCGGCATTACGTGATTCAGGTGAAGCCTAGCCATAAAAAAGGTTTTTCCCGAATTCCCGACGGATGAACGTGGTCAGAAGGTTGGCTCTACAATTCTCTCTCAGACGGTAGGTTCCTGCGCATTTCTGGAGCCGACTGAGCAAAGCGAAAAGAGGTGGAGCAGCTAGTCGAAACAGTAAAGCACGCAAAACAAAAGAAAAGAACCGTAAAAGACCCAATACGTATTCTGGACGGGTCTATGGATGTGCGTTCAAGTGCCTGTTCGCGAGGCACCATTGTACTGGAATGTCTGCTATAATATTTATTCGCGGGATTGGGGCTGCGCAGTTCCAAGACGCCAAGCACTAGAGCCATGATTCGCCGTAACTTCCTACCCTGAACTGATCAAGGCATTAAGCTTAAGTTCAAAGTTAATTGAAGTATTCGATCGATATCCTAAACCTCTCGAGACTTCATGCAGGCCGGCACCCAACGAATAAAGGTCTTGAACCGGGAAAATAGGAGGACCCGGTCAAAGCGAAGCATTGTGAGTTCTACGCACTTGAAGCCTGACGACTTCGTCTGGAGTCTTCCAGAACGTTGGGCATGCGTTACTTGTGCAGTGGAACAGGACAACTGAAAGAACGTGAATCCAGTCGTTCAGATTCTGAATAAACAAAAACTTTCAAGATGATTACGCGGATTGCACATAATACAGCTATGGTGAAATTCTTCGGAACAAACGGTGCTGGAGTTCACTGTTGGTCACGTTTTTGGCTCATACGGTGAGGTGAGTGGACTTCTCACGAATCAGCGAAGGGAAACCGCGTAAGCTTGGAATATACTCTAATATTTACTCAATAGCGTAGGGTTTTGTGAATTAAGGTCTTAAAGAGATAACAATATTTTTTATATGTATTATTCATTCTTTATCTTCTATATATCTAATTTCTGCTCCAAGCAATAGACTGAATTTCCGACGTGGTGCATATAAATCGTGAGACGAGAATGCTAAGTATTTTTGTTTCGACAGCTCTTTCATAAGACAAAGTTAGAGCATATGTCGGAGATAAGAAGTAATGTTAAAGTTGTACTCTCGAGTATTGTTGTTAAAAATATCTTCTTTGCAAAAAAAAAAAGAAAAAAAAGACTAGAAAAAAAAATAACGATCAGAAGATTACACTGAAACACCAATGTCAAGACGTTCGCCAGCTATGAACATGGTGCCCCTATACATTGTTTCAGCAAAAGTCAGAACACAGTCCCGGGCGTAGTATACAAACAATCCGCAGCCCCAAATGCACAGACTACCGGCGTAGAGTCGCAATAACCCTTTGCACTTGATTGGATTTGCCACGAAGATACACCCATCAAAATAACTAAAAAGACGAGCATCACGACGTTGCGCTTTTGACCGTCTCTGACTAGACACGTCCGATTGGCCCCATTTGCTCGTAACCATGGCTGCGCTTTCACCTGAGGGAAAACAAGATATACGTCATGAGCGTCCTCAGGCAACGAGCGCCAGCGCGCAGGGGCAGTAGCCAAAATCCAGACTTCTCTCGGTACTTGTTCTACAAAAATTGGTTAAATTTTAATTGAGTCGAAAACTTACGGTAATTAAAAACAGGCCTGTATTTCTGGGGTTGTGCCTTTGCAGACGACGTCGAAATGAGACGTTTCTCGTATGAAAACCAAGTTCCGCTAATTAAATTGACAGAAATATCGTCCCCTCACTCGGACACTGGTCGTAGCAGAGCCGAGCCTTCCTTGCTTTTCTGTTCCCTACTGAAACGCGGTGATCGCTGTAAAAATGCGATAGCATTCCACAATGCTGTCGCATTTCAAGAAAGGCTTAACGTGGAGAAGCTGAAATTGTGCCAGGTGACCGAACCAGTTACACGCTGCTGGAGCGGATACGGAACCCTATCAAGAGCCATTGTCTTCTGTTACAGTTTCCTCCAAAGGAATGAACTGGTCGTAAATGTCGGCGCACAGCGGCACCACGAGAGGGTTTCACTTTCATCCAGCTTTTGTTTACACTTAAAGAGTACCTGTCCGAATATTTTTATGGTAAGTCGTGTGTTATGTCTAATTTAGGTAACCTTGGGGCTTCAAAACGGGCTGTCACACAATGATTCGTAATAGATTCTCAAGTAAAAAAAAATACTTATCATTATTATTTTGATATACCCGGGAAGCACATAATGTGTCGTGCGTGTGATATGCGTGCGTTATGATTTCCTCTGCTTGGTTACTGGAAGTTTATAGTGGTTTTGGTTGTGCTGGACACACGGCACACTCTTTTGATCTCCGGCTTCGTCACAATAATCGAGGCAGGTTTAAATTTCTTCGGGAGTAACGTATGTTACGAGCATCCTATAAAGAGAAGCTTTCCATGGATTCTGGTGTCTTTGGTGGGTACCTCAGGGCCTTGAATTTTCTGAACTCTTGGATTCTTAGGAGCCACTTGTCGTGACTAAGGTGGCCGACGGTCGCCTGCGGAGTATCACCCGCCGCCGAGAGTTGCCTGCCTCCCCCCGCCCCCCCCCCCCCCCCCCCCAACCCCAGACTATATTCCCACTAACTTTAATTGAAACGGAGTTTCACCTAAAGAGAAAAGGCCAACCAAGGAATTCCAGAAGTACCTCGTCACTGTGCTTATCGTCTTTGTAGGCTTGTCATCCCATAGTAAGCCAATCATGTACAATAAAAACCCTGTGATCCTGCGTTTTCTTTTTTTTTCTGATTCTTTTAGCCGGTAACAGCAACACGGAAAAAAAAAGAAAAAGAAAAAGAACGAACGCAGTGATTATGGAACTTTTTCCACTATTTGAATGGCCCCATTGGATCGTATTGTCGGCTGCGATAGGATTTAAGTACCGAGGACTAAGTATGAATCGTCGCCGCGAGTGAGAAACACATTTAGGTGAAGCCACTCTCCGTGGTCGTGCTGTGGGAGAAACGCTGACCCATGCGGAGCGCAAGTTCGTCTGCTTCTTTTGGGGGGGTTGTGGTGACGTCAGGACGCCGAACTTTGATTGGCTCTTATTGAAGAATAGTCGGTAGACCTTAAGGGAGCTTGCTTGGAGGTCTACCCCCGATCCTTCCAATCAGAGCCTATCAGAGCTCGGCGTTCTGATATCACCACAAACCCTTCAAAAAGGATTTGTGGCGAACTCCGAACACACCTGCATTGTGTGTTCGGAGTTCGCCGGCTTTCCTCGAAAGTGTTTACTCTATTTGCCTGTTCAGGATGCTTGCGTGTTTACGTAATCTTCCACTGTGAGTACCAGTCAATACCAGGGCTCGTAGCCTGCTGGACCTTCGCTGGAAACGAACGAAGAGAGCGAGCTAAGAGAGCGAACGTCAAGCAGCCCGCGACGCGGGACGTTCGACTTTCTTCGAGGATTATTTCTGTTGAGGAAATCTCCGAAAAGCCTTCCCGGCTATGTTCCCGCTCTTGGCGAGAAGTAGCTGATAGGGTCGGGTGTATGGGAACTGAATAGACACGTTCGTTCATTTGCTTTAGTGCTGTGTAAAAAAATATCAGTCTTCGAAACCTACCCCAAGACAAACCGGATTCCGTCCGATCGTCGTGAAGTGACTATCGTCGACACTGTATTTTGAATATGCTGTGTTATTTGAGACCTTTCTCAAATTGTGTTTGGATAACGAGGCACAGTGGGGTACGTACAATATATGTTGTTCGATTGATGAGACTCGTTGAATTTCATATAGTGAGCGGGGATTACCCATGGCAGTTCGGCTATCCTCTGGTGTGGTCAAATATGTTAGGCAGTTAAGACCTTTGCAGGTTGACGCGGCTCAGTGTATGGTGCCGTTAAAAAGATCAGCATAAAATGAAACCAACACCTCAGCTGCATTTGTTCTGTCGCGCACGGACTCGTCAAAAATAGCTTTCATTTGTTTGTTTTTTTTCTCAAAAATAGTTTCACGCTTTCTTAATAATTTCGAGAAATTCTCTTCGCCATAAAACACAAAAGAAAAAATAAAGCGATGCGATTTTGCCGCCACCAGCGTTCGAAATTGCTCCTAAGCAGGCTGCCACAGCCTACTGACGAGAAAATCCACAGCTCAGCGCAGTCGGGCAACACTTACGTACACTCTCAAAACCAGGGATGCGCGCTGGAAATCGTTTCGTTCGAGACTGCCGCTGGAAAGGTCTATAGTCAACTGAACTCTCTGACGTCACGGCACTGCGGTGGCGCTGATGTTGGGACTGCGCATGCGCAGATGATTCGCCTCAGGCGAATCTGGTTTATACACACTCGCATTGCCCGCACCCGGAGTGGACAAACTCGGGCTCCTTTATAAACAGTGTGTAGGTGCATAGACGTATCGGTAAGGCTGAGCTCGTTGAATCGTGTTGAGACTGGCACCATCTGCACTCTTGCGCACCCTGCTGGAATCTATGTGAATGCCACTTTGACATCACCAAGGGGCGGAGCCTTTGCCATGCATTCCAGCCTTTGTTTCGGTTTGGCCGACACTTAACAGACTAAAGGTGTCACTGAGCAGAGCCAAGTAGAATTCCGTTTTCTCCAACTCAACGCCTATTTTGACAAAAGTCTCGAATCTCGAAATGAAATTTGCAAGCGAAAAGGAATATTAATGGTGTCGGGAGGTTTATTTACTGACTCCGACGGTGGGTTTCGGGAGATTTCGGGAGGGCACCGTGAAGAGTGGTCGGATCTGAACGGTGTCATTTTCATAACTTGTTCCGCTGGCAACTCCGTCGCCGTGACTCTCGAGCCGGGACGGGTCAGGTGCCCATGTTCGCTGGCCCATTTGGCGCGAATTCACATTGGGTGTAAAATGGCACCATTTTACACAATTCGTTGGTTGTAGACGTTTTGGTGATTAGTTCCCTAATTTTGTGCCCTGGAGTCCGCTGCAGCCAATAACTATTTCCCGAGAGTATAACTTTTTTTCTTTACCTTTGTTTTTCATGAAGTTTTATTTTTCAGAAAGATGTATTGTCTTAAAAAAATAAGAGTTTTTATATGTAACACTTTGGTGCCACATTTGATGAGCACATTTTTAAGCGTAAGCAAGACCTATTTTATGATTTTATCTCCGGAATGATTCCAGATAAATATCGGTGGAATTATACCAGCTTTGATATAAATCCAAATAAATAAGTAAAGGAACAAATACTAACTTTTACATTCAGTGCATTCAGGACCGCTCTAATGCGG
This sequence comes from Ixodes scapularis, assembly GCF_016920785.2. Classification (NCBI taxonomy): domain Eukaryota; kingdom Metazoa; phylum Arthropoda; class Arachnida; order Ixodida; family Ixodidae; genus Ixodes; species Ixodes scapularis. Next base: position 108,448,957 of record NW_024609868.1, read on the forward strand.
CTCCGTACTCACTTCGGAAAGTTCAAGCCGCCTGGTATACGTATTAGTTTCTTTTTTTTTTTTTTTCAGTCAACTCGGCTATTTTCTTTCTACGAACGCAAACATCCTTAAGCAGGGGCGCAAAAGAAGAGAGCGACGAAGCGAAACACGCAAGATGGCTAAAAGGGCTTTCGCGCGCCGGAATACACTAGGGAACCCGAGAAACGGTGGCGGGAGTCAGTGTGTTTATTACAATTTATTGGTATTCGGTTATTGTAACACGAGTGCTCGAACAGAGGTGAAAATAACCGAACACCGTCCACTTTGTTTCGAAACGCCGTGACTTTCCTTAAGCACACTAAACAGGCCATCACTGGTAGGTATCGATCCGAAGTACAAGTCAACATTGTAGAGACGGCTTTCGGTAATTTCTTGCTTCTCATTTTCCTTTGGCGGTGTGCTCGCGTATTTACGAAAAGGGGGGGGGGGGGGGGGTGTTGGGAACCCTGCCATTCACAACATCAGAAAAGGTTGCTCTTATGTTTTGGAGCGGCTCACTCCGCTCTATGCGGAGAGAAACCAAGTGAGCGGAGGACAAGAGAAGACCTAAAGATAAACTGCCTTCGTCTTTATACCCCCCCCCCCCCCCCCCCCCCCTAATCGAAACGAACAAGAGAGTTGTCTGCTTCTCGCGTAGTGCCTTGCGTTCGAACGCCTTCGAACATTGAGTAAATACGAAGGCAGCTAGTCTTTGCGTCCACCTAAAATCCTTCCAGTCAGTGCTAGGCGCACCGACCTCCTCGCGCGTTCTGGTCCCCTCCTCCTTTCCCTCAGTTTCTCGCCGCATACTTCGCGTGAACTATTTTGTGCTACGTCGTCGAGGCAGTCGTAGCTTCCGCTGTGCTCCAACGCGTCTGCTAAGTGCGAGAGCCAGTGAGAACGAGACGCGCAAGACGAAGTCATTTACGCTCGCAGTAGTAGGGGGTTGCGGCAGTGTACACGCTGCACTAACCATGACAACGTAGCGCGAAAGAGCTAACACCGAGTGTAGCTAGTAAGATCTGTTCTTTCCAGAATGCTATTGATCGTACGAGGAGTTAACGAACGCTACAACACGTAGACTGTCGAATACAGGTTGTTGTCAACTCTTTCCACTCTTAAGTGTCGTGATGAAGCGGTACCTTTGAATATCGCTCGGGTTGCCAAAACTGCACTTGTTACATTCTTATGGGTGTTTGATTGCCTTCAGTGCTATGTTGTTGAAACCAATGCTCGGGAAATCACTGGAGCACAAATGATCCTTAGCTCATTAATTTGGTGGAATATTCACGTTGCAAAATGAATAACTCGGCAGCAATTCTACAATGCGTGACAGTGTTAGCGAAGGTACAACGCAGGCGCTTTTTCCGGTTTTACTTAGAAAACATGTTAGTAGGCGCCATATTTTACTTATTAGGTTAGTACCTCAGGTCAGCCCTTTCTATCACAAAGGTACTTTTAAATGCACGCTTTCAAATAAAAATAAAAAAAATAATAAAATGGCGGTTACTTGCTCACGAAACAGTGTAGTTACATTGCGTTTTAGTTTACCAAGTATTCATTAGGTTATAAAAAGGTGGCTCTTCTGAATGATAATTCTCAGAAACCGTGCATTCAAAAGTGCCAACGAACTCCAGGGAATCAAGGTGGTCTGAGAACTATCAAACGTAATAACATCATGACTGGCAAGGCGTAAAATATTGCAATAGATGCGTGCTACCTTTGTATATGCTGTGAAACTAGAACAGAAAAGTTGTACTGGTTTTCTCTCCCCACCACACCAAAAGGTATGCAAAAAAAAAACAAAAAAAACGGGCGCATTGGGTTTAGGTATTATTATTTGGGATCCGTCGCCCGGTAGTAGTCAACCTTGCAATCGATATTTGTTGCCGTAGATCAATTATCTGACTGATGTTTAAAATAATCAGATCTGAAGTTTCAATTTCTTTTTACAACGCAATACTTCATATTCCAGGTTTTTTTTTAAGCATTACTGTTGTTTGGGGGAATGGCATATTCGGTCCTAATGTAAGTTGAACCATTCTTTTTTCATTTAAAGGGATACTGAATCGAAATTTGGATTTAGCAAAATAAGGTTGCAGAAGCGTTGAACGGGACGCTACGAACTCTAAAACATCGCTGATACATCGATACCTCGAATGGATGGCAGCACTTTCGGAAAAGAAGAGCACGATGAAGCGAGGGCTATGACGTCATTGACCTCCTGTAAAAGTTGAGAATGAGGGGAAGGGGCCTCGCTTCTCTGCTTTTCGCTTCGGTTCACCAGCTCGACAGGACAGAGCGAAGAGGAGAGAGAATGAGAATCGTGACATGACTTGTCCCGTCGGCCTCGTCGTCCGTGTTCAATCGCGCACTTCTTTTCCAAAAATACGGCGGTCCGTTAGAGATATTGCGCATGCCAGTGATGTTTTGGGGTTTCGCAGCGTCCCGCCTATCCGTCCAGCCTTGTTTTGTGAGCTCTAAATTTCGGTTCAGTGTCCCTTTGAATAGAAACTCTTTCTTGAACAAAACGAAGCTTTAAAAATATCAGTTTACAACCCTCCACATATCCCAAGTTGTGTACTTCAATTTTATTTGTCGGAACCTTCATTTATTCAAGAGATAAAAAAACTTCCTAAACTATGAATGTTATTGCGGTACGCTGCTTTATTAACTCAACGCTGAACTCTGAACCTCTGTCTACATATAGTAGATTGACAAATTTGAAATTTTCGACCAGGGGAAACTCAGACGTTCGGCGAGCTTCAAACCACATAGAGGGTTTGAGAATGACTGGAATGAGTGCATGCACTTGTCTTTTTGAACCCTTCCAGGGCAACTGAAACACATGCATCACCGCTCCGGTGAAACATCTTCGCTCCTTACGCTTGCGTGCGCCATATTGGGAGACGGCAGATGCGGACGTGACTCCCAAGCTCCGAAGTCGCGGACATCAAAAGCGTATCTAATTTATATCTCTCCCACGTTTCAATGTTTGGCTCGTTCCCAGTATCAGGTAAGTTGAACATGGTTAACATTCACCTGCTCGCCTGCTCCCTTTCTATATGTTCTTTGGGTTCACAGAATTCGGCGGAATGCGTGGCAGAGTCTTAGAATCTAAAGATGCAACAGGACGCGCTTTGAAAGTAGCGCCGCTCGACAAGTGCATACACAACACATAATCAATTGCATTTTTCGGGGCATAAAAGCCAAACCATTTTTATATTGCCTCCAGACAGCAAACTTCTATCACCAGTTTTCAAAGCCTTTTTCGAGGGATATACTGCACCGTTACGAGCGATTACGCGAACAGAAGAGCTCACCAGGACCGATACCTGCGATGAAGCTTTTCAGAAGCTCTGCAAGGATCTTCATATACCACTTTAATGATTTTATTTAATATTGTAGCTCTATTCGCGAAGAAATACTTTTAGAATTAAAACCAATGTTATTGATTAAAAAAAAAAAGACGACAGGAAACTTGTAATTTACTACGTATAGTGCGCACTCCCGACTGAGAGGAAGAAAGTGCGCACCAAACTATGGAAGTCCATTGGTGTCTGCAAGGCCTTAACAAATTTCCGGACACTGATATTGCAGCACTAATCACTCTAGCAACAGACAGCTCGGGGACAAATGTCTGCGCTGTGCTTTCGCAATAACTCGACAGCAAAAAATTCGCAACTAAGTAGACAGCTCGTTCACTCGCGGCTAACGAGAAGGAATTGCATATGAATGTGTCACAATGAATCAGTGTCCCTGGGGATTTTCGACCCCATCTATATATATATATATATATATATACTTCGAAACAAAATATGATTTCTTACACGTTACTAGGCTGTCGCCATGCCAACAGCCAATGAAAAACAACATCTCGCTACTTTACCACCGTGTTTAGAGGACTCACCTATTTTTATTTTTCTGTGTGGCTCCTATCAGGCGGTAACATTAGCGACAAATTCACTAACATCAAGGCAAGCAACCCGATAAACGATACCGAGCTCTTTCGTCATTGCCTAGAGTCGACGGAGTGTCACAACATATTTGCTCTAATGGATGATATTTTTTAACCTTGACATGTTGGACCATAGAAATGCGTTAGGACGTACTATAAGTGATCAACAATTGTGACGGCTCTTGCGGGCGTTCTTCGAACCCTGGCCAGGGTGAGATGGCGATTCCGGTACCGGATATCGCAGGAGCCTCAAACCTCTATACGAGGTCGCTTGAGACCATTCAAGAAGATAAAACGATACCCACTACCAAAAATTGCCCACTGTTCAACAAGGTGCCGTCATCAACATCAACGTCATCCCCCTCATCATTGCGCGCAAACCTCTCTTTTACCCATTGTAATTATTTTTTTGAACCTGAAATTTTTTAATGTAATTTTAATATTGTTATTCGCGGCGTTGCAGGCCTACATGCTTCTGAGACTTGCCTTTCAGCGACGTCATGGCTCTTCCAACCCAAAATAAAATTAATTGTGTCTATGACTTTAACAAAATAAGTGAGAAAGATGGGTTGTATGCCTTTTCGGACGTTTCATTTTGTATGATTAACATCGACCATGTGTATATGTTTTGCACTACTAGGAAGATGCATTTACTGAACGTGATTGCAACACGTTTCATCTTCCCTAAAGTTGACTCCTCAACCTTGACAAGAGAATTTATCGTTCGCGTGTAGTCGATATTTTTCAAGTTTAAAAGTGAAGATGATTGACTGTAAAAACCAGGGGTCAAGTCATATGAATTAGAATGAATAATGCGCTTACATCTACAACATGTAGACTATGCTTCGAATCTGTTTGAGATGGTTTGTAAAAATCGGTTTCTCAGTGCAACGCTCTGCGATTTACTACATACATCACCTAGGTGGTGAAAGTTCGAAGCGAAAATGTCAACGAATAAGCTTATATCGCGAAAAAGAACTGTTTCGGACAATATTTTGAGCCATTCGGAGACGGTATCGAGACCGTGCTCACCTAGGCGTATGCGCCATCGACCCAGAGTGTCGAAGCGTCGAGATTGCGCCGGCGCCGAGCTTAGCAGACGATCTTCGGAAACCTTTCCACCCTGTCGCCGCGCGTCTCTTTCATGTGCAGTACCGAAAGTGCGATAGCTTATTCGTTATTAAAAATTAAACGAGCAAACAGAACTTTAAATACTTCGTGGCTCCTTCTATTTTAAACGGAGATAATCGGTCGAGGCGCCGGATACTCTTGAGTTTGACGTTGTTCCCTCTTTCGGCCGCAGATCCAACTAGGCGAACAAATTGCAACACTAAACGTTACTAAATCGCAGCGCGACACGTTAAGAAACACATTTCTGCAGACCGTCTCAAGTGGATTCGAAGCGTTAGTGTGCTTACATGCTGTACATACGATCTGAGTTGCGCGCTGTATGCTCCGAGGAACTGAGCGAGAGGAGGAAACGAGAACGCGCGGGGACGTCAGAACGTGGAGCTCTGGTTCGAATGATTAGAGGGTGGACCTAAAGCCTTTGTCTTCACTGTACTCGTCGAACGCATTCGAATGCGAGAGCCAAACGTCGGACGCCGGCGTTCCGCGTTCTATCGCGTTCGACGAGTGCAGTGGAGAGAAAGGCCGCTAGCTTCAGGTCTACCCACTAATCACTCCAACCAGAGCTCGGCGTTTTGAGATCTCCGTTCGCTCTCGTCAACTCCTTTCCCTCAGTTTCTTGGCGTATATGTAAGCTTATTTTCTGCTCTTTTTCACGAGTGCTCCAGAAGTACCGCATTTTGCTCGGGATGAGTTCTCGCTGCTCATGCGTAAAGCCGCACCCCATAAAATAATAATATAAAAAAAAAGCAGATTTGGAACTGTGGTCGCACTTGCCCTATTCTCTAAAAACCTTAATTCTGGAATTATTTGAAATGTACGTGAAACAATTGTAGCACTGGAGCAGTTGCAATCTTTATTAAATGATTATAATGAGACCGACGCTTCAAAAAGGCATTATTGGAATAACAAATGAGCTCTCCTGGAATAACCGTGTTGACTATGTTACTAATAACGCCTAATGGTTTAATTACCTATATCTAAAAAAATTTACAACTTTCCCCTGTTTGGCTGTAGCTTCTTTATATAATGCTACTTCGCACACAAATTTATTATGTAGCCTCTAACTAGAACCCCGGTATCACCCTTGCGTCTGCTGTCAAATACATTCACAATCGTTCCGTTCTTTTCGTACTTATAGAACTACCCCCGAAGAGCTAGGGTAACGTCGATGAGAGCATTCCTCTCTTTGCCTAATCTTTTTTTCTGTTCAAAAATAATGCTCCTCTGTTTGTTGCACAAGATTCATCCTTATAATACTACACTCCACCAAACTTTTTTAAAACCATCTTAGCCGTATCAGCGCTTATCAATCATCACTTCAAAGTCGCATTACCTTGTTGTAGGTTCTCTTCTTTCCATACCTCTCTTAATCCCCAGACCTCCATCGATTGAAAGTGCTTTCCCGTACCTGCACATTTCTATAACCGATTTTAGAAGAGCAATTACTAACCTCTTAGCAGCTACATTCCATAGCATTTGTTCCTTTTGTATTTTTGCCTTTTCGTTCAAGTTTGATTTGCTTATTTAATGCAATTAGCCCACACACCTCTCTAGGACCTTCGGGCGCTGAGAGAATTGTAAATGAAATAGGATAAAATAGCTCTAATTCTCTCTTCCCCCCCCCCCCCCCCCCCCTCTAAACTACTACTCCTTTCACGCGGGAATAATCTCCGATATTTTGCATTAGAGCAAAGCACAAGCGCATTTAAGAAGAAAGTGAAAGAAAACGCTGGAGTAAGTGCTCACTTGAAAATACAGAAAATTGTACTTCTCGAAAATGGGAGAGGTGGTATATGCTCTTGCGAGAACGAATAAAAATCTTTACTTGCTTCCTAAAAATTAAGTAAACGTTCTGCCTATACGAACAGCAGTTCATTTTCTCATCAATATTTGACCGACAAAAGAACATAAAAACAGAACTTTTTTTTTTTTCTACAATATTTGGAATGTGAGCGCTTTTAAAAGTCGGTGAACTCAAGAGGACACTAGGTCAGTTGTCCTCAAATGGGGGTCCGCGGACCCTTTGGCGTCACTAACGGCATTTTTTGGGTTCCTGAAGCTTTAGAGCCTAGACTATCGGTCAAGCCATCACTAACACTTTTTTATTTTATTGATGCTGGGTGCACCTCAAAGCTGAAGAGACGAAATTATGTGCATGGAGGGAGTAGGGTCAACTATTCTCAATTTTAGGGCTGCAATGTTGGTTTGCATGCATTTAGTTTTCTTCATTTATCGGTTCATCATTGCAATCGTTGAATACCACCCCCCCCTCCCCCCCTCTACCCCCCTCCCCCCGCTTCCCCCGGTGGATGGGGTCCCCAATCACTTCGGCCGATCCAGAGGGGGTCTCCGAAACATAAGTGGCTCAAAACCACTGCCCGGGGTAATGGGTGAATAGCCTTGAAGATAAATCACTACAGAAAAAAAAAGAAGGCACAAAAAGACCGTTATAAAGGATTAATTGTTCCAATTATGTGTATATTATACTATATCGTAAGCCAAAATTGCTTAAAGAACACCAAAATGGCGGCTTCTCTCCACACTAAGCGAAAGACACTTGTAAAAAGTGTAGTACATGCTCATTTCCTTTTTAAATTAATAATTCACACAACACGACATTGTTAGCTCGAACGCGCGATTGCCGGTCTATTTTTCTAAACAGCTTGCCAACTATCGAAACTAGTAGTGTATTGGAATTTCTAACCTGGGGCATGAAAATTAAGCGGTAAACTTTGTTGTTCATCCCTGAACTGTTTGGGCGAAATGCTTGAATGCAGCGATGTAGTATTTACGATAACTCTGCCGCACGGTGTACATTTTCAACGTACCGAAGGTATTAATGATCACTCCAATTGTTAAAGAATTAAAAAAAAAAACGCTAAGTGGGTTTTGACATTGTTAAGTAGCAGCGTAAAATACGTCATATACTAATCGCTTTATCTCGCTCGCAGGTAAATGCAGTTCACTGCTAGCCCTCGCACCCTCATTTGCACAAACTAGTAGTATGGAAACATTAAAGCGTGAAATGCTTTGTACCCTAACCCCCCCTTCCCCCCCCCCCCCCCTTTTCGTTCGTGAATTTCCCAGTAAATTTGCGGGGAAATTGATATGACGAGATCTATACATTAATTCAGTTTTTTTAGATGGATTTAGCGGGAAAATTCATGTGACGTGACCTGATGACACGGGACATACATACAAATTCAGTTTCCTCCGCTAAATTTAGCGAAAAACTGGACGTCACGTGACTTATACACCCATTCCGTTTCCCCGTTAAGTTTGGCAGAAACGTGGTATCCCGAGACGTCACCTGACGCCAGGTGATGTCAGTTTTCCCGCTAAATTTAGAGGAAAAATTCACGTCTTGTGGCCGTGCCATCAATTCAGTGTTCCCTCGTAATTTAGCGGGAAATGAACTCATGAGGTAAAAGTAAACATTTTCATTTCCCTTGAACTCATGATGTACAAGTGAAGTACAAGTACAGGTGAACAAGGGAAATGAACGTTATGTGGTCAATGCAACAATTCAGTTACCTGCTAAATTTAGCGGGAAAATTCACGTCTTCATAATTGTTCCCTCAAAATTTAGCAGCGGAAAATCGACGTCACGTCTCCTAACGTGACGTGACCTACACGTCCATTGAGGTTCCCCGTTAAATTTAGCGTAAAAATATACGTCAGGTGACACATCAATTCCATCACAAATTCACTACGTGCATTTTATGCATTATAGCATTTCAAAGATAAAGGTAGCTGCTATTTTTATTTTATTCTGCCTCATCCGACGAAGGTGTGTCACTTGAGACAAAAGCATAAGTCTTGGAAGATGGTCCAGAACAAAATGTTTCGGGATAAAATGGTTCTGTACAAAATAATCCTTTATAAAACGGTCCAGTATCAAATGGATTCGGGCAAAATGGTCCTGGATGAAATGGCCTTTGACAAAATGGTCTCGGACATAATGATCCCAAACACACAACAAAATTGTCCGAGTTAAATTTTACTGTCTGTGCAAGAACACCTGAGGGTGACCAATTACTTAGGCTTTATGCAGTTTGAAGAAACAAAAGCGAATTTGGGACATACTTAAATGTTAAAACACGATAACCATTCTAAAGTAATTTATTCAATTTATAGCATACTCAATTTATAACACGGTTCGGACCGGCCGGAGACGAGAAAAATCACGTAAATATGTGCTATTATTGCGGCACGAAGCAAAAAGAAATTAGGGTGATTCGATGGAACCGCATATTGTCACGAATGACAACATATGAACTCTAAAAAAAGCCCGTGCGTCCACTTTCCCGCATAACACTCGGAGAACCAATCACCGCAGCTTACAAAGACAGCTCAGCGAATGACGAAGCCGAAACATGTTTAGACCAAAAAACGCAGTCTGAGTTGTGACATCAAGCACTGCAAGCGTGACGTTTTGCATTGCTTAATGTCACAACTCAGACTGCGTTTTTTGGTCTAAACATATGTTTCGGCATCGTCATTCGCTGAGCTGTCTTTTTAAGTTGCGGTGATTGGTTCTCCGATTGTTGTGCGGGAAAGTGGACGCACGGGCTTTTTTTAGAGTGTGAGGCGGTGAATGACTGAGTAAACTGGACGTTGAATGGGGGCGAACTTGTGCCCAAAGATAAAAGTAAAAAAGAAAGATAACAACAGAGCGTCGCGGGCGCCGAAGCAGCAGGATGGAACGCTGAGGCGAAACTCACTTTGGCTCGCCACGCGGAGCCCCATGTACACGCGTAGGCTTCTGGAATATTCGGCGCAGAAGGTTCGACGCGTAAAACAATCGGATCTAGAACAAACGACAATGTACTCAAATTCACCAGAAAATTAAACTGAAAGAATAAATAAAAGACCAGTACCTGCCAGGTATCGAACCCTTGCACTCCGCGTGGGAGGCAATCACGATAACCGTTAGTACACGGCCGCTCTGACTACTTGGCCAGCTGCGCGCGCAGCTGGCCAAGTAGCTAAGATTTTTTTTTTTATTTGCATTAAGTAAAGCGTACAGATACTGGAGCCTTGTGGAAAACGCGGTCACAACACCAGCTTGACAAAGCCACAGGCCCCTACATTGGGATTTATGCAGCACTAAAAATAAAATAATCGACATACCATACAGTTTACAGCATTAATAGAAATTGCAAAATAAAGAGAATAAAGAGAAACAGCAATGGACAGTCAAATTGCGTCACAACTACGCAATCGTAGGATATGTTGAAAAGCATTATAAAGAAAAAACAAGATCACCTACATGCACAACAACTCGAAAAGTTTAATAATACTATACAGCATTATCTACATAAAAAAGTCGACTGGGGGCTGAAATAACAACGCAATGCTTTAAACGTAATATCTAAAAGCTCGAAATTTTCGGCAGCTAATCTATTTAGTAGCCTTGGTAGTTTGTTTTAAAACGTATCTTGCCCATGAATTGTTCTATTAGTGCTAACATACCAAGGCTCACCATGGCGCGTTGCTTAGGCTGTAGTATTACTTTGTCAGTTAGGTAGTCCTTTTAAAAACGATGATTTAGTTTTTGCTTCTTGTTTAAAAGCATTAATAAGCCGATAATCGTGCATATTAGGGATTGGTAATACATTATATATTACGAACTCATATATGTGAAAGTAAGACGGAATAGTTTCAACAACTCTTGGGAACCGTTTTTGTAAGATATGTAATTTATGTAGATTTGCTTGACTTCTGGATGCCGAGACTAAATGACAGTAGTTAAGCCTGGATGAAAATAAACTGTTATAACTTAAAACCATATTATTTCGTGGCAGAATATGTTGATTACGATATAGAAGTTCGACTATTCGGGACAGCTTTGCGGCTACGGAATCAATATGTGTATCCCCCGACAAAGTTTCTTGAAAAACAATACCTTAAAATTAGATACAACTGCAATGGGAGTCGACTTTCGCATCATTGGTTGATTTAACACGACATTTTTAGTTTTAGTATGAAATAAGACGGCTTTAGTTTTGTTTGTATTTATTTTTAAGTTATTTTGGCACGTCCATTCGTCTAGTTTTTGTAACGTTAAATTTGCTTATGGACTGTTTCATTAGATATATTTCCGGTTATAAATATGCTGGCATCGTCGGCGTAAATAATCATATTAAAATCTGATCCAACAGAGACGATGTCATATAAATACATATTGAAAAAAAGGACCCAGAATACTCCCCGGTCGTACGCCGCAAGAAACAGGAAGTTGATCAGAGAAACGATCGTCTATTACTGATGGTTTGTACACGATGATGTAGATAAGACATGATTAAGGATGCAGCCTTCCCTCTGAAACCATACAGTTGAAGTTTTTGAACAAGCAGTGTATGGGGGGGGGGGGGGGGTTACATGATAAAATGTTTTAGTTAAATCGACAAAGATACCGAGAACCAATTTTTCTTAATCAAGTGCAGTCAAGCTTAGTTCTTTTTTGCGCGAAAAATGCGGACTCTGTACCGAATCCTTTATGGAAACCAAATTGAGATTTATTTAGGAGGTTATGTTTCTGCTCAAAGTCAGTAAAACAGTTCAAAATAATTTGTTATAATGCTTTTGAAAAAATTGGAAGTATTAACACGGGACGGTAGTTTCCCAGGTCAATTTTATCACCTTTCTTATACAACACGTTTATATGGGCAACTTGCATTCTTCGAGGAAAAACAGTGACTAAGGCAAAGGTTAAATATATGAGTCATGTAAGATGCAAGAAGGTAAACAGCGTGCTAAATTGGTTTTATCTGAAATCCATCAGCATCTTTAGCCTTGCTGTTGCTTAAATTTATGATTGTTGGAATAACTTCTTGTTCATTTACAAGGTCAAGAAAAAACGAATTCGGGTTGAACGGAATGTTCACAACGCTACATACAGTTCGTTACGGTTTTATTGACAATATTCAGGAAATATTTGTTAAAAGCATCTGGAGGTTATTTTCCAAATTATTCACCATTAGTTCTGCTTGTCTTGTTGACTTTGTCGTTGGAGGCATTATGCCTTAAGGCGGCATTTAATCTTTTCCACATTAGTCCAAAGCACCCTGCCACAGAAATGAATTGATTTGCGAAGTAATCCCGTCTTGCCTTTTTTAGTCCTTTATCTAGACGATTGCGACAAGTTTTAAACTTACGTAATAATTCTTAGTCTTTAGTTTTAATGAATTAACTATAGAGGTTGTTCTTTTTATCCATGCCTGCGAGAAGCACGGAGTTTGCCCCTGGCTTACGAATTTTTCTGCTTTTTCTGATACGTACACAATAAAAACCTGCTCCATATATCGGTTTTAAGACGCTGAGGAATTTCTCATAGACGTCATTCGCGTCATTAGTGTTCAGTACAATTTCCCAGGTTGTTTGTGCAATTTTATCACGAAAGATGGTCACGCAGGTATGTTTCTGCTATTCTCTTTATTGGGTGTGGAGGGTGCAATATTTTATTTTTTACGTGCCCTTTCGTACAGGTAACTATTGGTAGATGGTCAGTTAGGTCACAGGCGAACACCCCTGCTCTTACTTGGTTCGAGCTTAATTTGTTAAAAACAGATCAATTAGAGATGAAGAGTGCTCAGTCACTCTTTTGGGTAGCATAATGAAATTCCGCAAATTATGCGGCATTAGTAAAAGGGCTAGTTTAGACGTTCACATCACAGGTAAACACAGACTTTGTGTATCAAAATTAAAATATAAAAGATCACCTCTCTAGGAAGCCAAACGGCGGCCGTCTGATAACATAAGGTGTCCGGCTGGCGTAACCACCGAGAGTTTGAGGCAGGTGAAAGCGAAGTTGAATCTACTAATCTCCGATGCCAAAACGATGTTTTAGGATTAAATGTGGAACGAGTTATTAGTGTAGCGGATAACTTCAGCATTTTTTATTAACTAAGTACACTGCATGCACTCAAAGGGAACACAAAATATTCTTCGGATGCTGTAAGCGACTTAATATTCCGGAGGACCTAACTTTTATGAATTTTGAGACGTGAAAAAAGTTGCGAAAATTGATATCGCGGTATCGCGACTATATCACCACATGGCAACGAATATAGCGCAAATCACTCTGAAACGCAAGATTTCGCACCCGCAAAATGCCGTCAAGTCCATACTCTGCAAGATTCCTGAAGCAGCTAGACCGCAAAAATATATTATTTTACAGAACCGCTGCCACCGTCTCTCGGCTGTTGCGTCAACCAGACCTCTTTCATTTGCAGGCAGCGGACGCCGAAGGTACAAAAAAAAAAACAAAAAAAAAAAAACCAAGCTCCTAATTATTTACTCTTTACTTATGTAATATGAATCTTAAAATTTGATATACAAAAGTGCACAATCTGAGATCACCTCTGTAAAAATAATGAGCTCGATACACTAGGAAACCAATGAATGCGGTCCCTTCAGAGGCCCCAACAAATTTTTTTTTTTACTCACGTTGTACATATTTGACATAAAAATCAGGAGTATAATTACTTCGTTTCACAATACCCTAAGTTTTCGTGAGTTCCGATGTCCTACAGCACAATCGCTCTAATTCAAAACTTCATAAAAAAAAAAAGCAATGGCCTTTCTAGATTCGCCACTTTTCATCACACAAAGTGGAAGTATCTCTCGATAGCGGTCGCCCAGGGTGGAGCTGCGGAGTTGGCTGAGCACGATTATTAAGAATGATTGGACTCTTGAATATAGGCCTATGAATCTAGCTCGAAACTCTATATATTAAAGCGGATAAAAAAATAACAAAAAGCGGATGCGGCTGCTTGTTACACAAAGAAAAAACATAGCGTTCTGTCCCACTTCATATCATCTCCACTCTTGTTCTTCCAGTCCTCAAGGGATGAGAGTTTTTTCTTTTCTTCTTTAGTACAATAAACCGCACAATGAACATATGTTGAATTAAAATTAAGAAAGGCGTTTTACTGAAATCTTGAAACGATACTATCAAAGTATGAAAAACGCACTCAAATCAAACACGTTCGATTTTTGTTTTTTACAGTTTTGTTTGGGTTTATTTGGCCTAACCTCGAAGGAAGCACGTACACGTGAACGAAGATGAGGGAAAGTTCCTCGCTTTCGTCATAGATTAAAGACGAGTTCTTTTTTACTTTTTTAGGGTGCGGAAAAGGTGGTTATAGCCGGTGCGAACCGTTGCCAGGCAAGCTCTTCATTGTCGTCCAGGTCCTCGGAGCCAGCCAGCCAGCCAGACAGGAATTTCCCTCGTGGCTTCATCTTGTTCAGGTTGCTTCTTGCGATAATTGAGGAATGCCAAGGACATTCAGCGCTCCAGTGATGAGTCCGTGGAACGATGCCGGGATTGGATCACCGAAGGAGTAAAACTGGGGACAGATCTGCGGGAACTTGAGTGCTTAAATGCCGCTTTTTGGCTGCGTTTCGCTAGAGTGGCGACATTTGTTGGGTGGCGAGTTCCGCTATTTCGGGCGAGGCCACCAGTTAGCTTCCGCGATGTAACCGTTTCCTGTACGTGATAGACCAATGGATGGCTTGTGTCTGTGAAAATGCGGAATTAAAAAGTACTCGCTGAGATCTTGATAAATTATTTAAATGAGAGTCTCCCTTGACTCCGTAAATATTGAGGGCTGCAAATGATGTCATTTGTACAATGTTATTGTTAGGCCATATCATTATATAATTATAAACAAACGTTTGCTTGACGAAACACGTTACGTTACATGTTCTTAAAATTATCTGGTGTTATTTCTTAAGTTGTACTGCTCAAGAATTGCCGTAACAGCGCATACACGACTACATACGAGTGGGAGGCAAAAAGATGGCTCCGCTGGCAGACGGCAGGGTTGTTTCCACTCTGAGAGGCAGCCAGCCCAGCAACGTTCAGGGGGAACAATTCTCTGCCAATCGAAGAACCGTGTTCGGACCCTGGTCGCTGACAACTTACCAAACAAAATACGATAGGAACTGACAGGACAAATTACATCTTAATCGCAGAGTCGGTCCCATTCGACAGGAGGTCAACTAAGATTAATATAGAACAAATGGTTTCCTAGAACTTCTGCGACCTATGCCGAGTGCCTCTACTGGAGAAGACAGGTGTCGCCTGTACGCTGAATCGAGCTGTACTAAACTGTGTTAACTCCTAATTTTAATGACATTCATTAAATTACGGCTGGCATATGCCATGCAGAAGTGTACAGTAATTTCAGTCAGGAAGTGGCATTGGTTATTTATTGTCGACTTTGAACAGGTTGTATCATAAATAATTTCATGGCAACGTTAGCGTCCTACAAACTAGGACTCATTACTCTGTGCGACTCACGAAAATAAACAATCACCAAAAATGCTTATGACGAAGCCGCAGAATGTTTTCGCAGGTTGAGTGATTATATTTGACAAAACTAGAATCGAAAAAAAAACATTATTAAGCACGTCTAAAAAAGCACTACAAGGAAACAATTAGACTGGTCAAAGTTCGGATAACTAAAATCACTAAGAACGATTATGATGGTGCTCGGCGTTACAATATTGACCCGTGATGTCGAAACTGCACTTCTACATCCAAATAATAGATTTTTTTGCGGTGCCCTAGTCATTTGTATACACTCCCTCATGAATATGGAAGACGTCGTCGCTAGGTAGACTTAGATAACTACTCCCTAGTCGGTAAGAAGCGGTGTACTCGATGGGAAATGTGACGATTTGCAGCCAAACGGACACCTTTCTATCCAGGACGAATATCAGACATTAGAGGCTTGAAAGTGTAGGTGCGCAGAAAACAATCCAGTGTCCAGTATATCGGGATTGAGCTATGTTCCAGCGAGCACGAAGAAAACCGATTGAAAAGTTTCAATCAATGACATCGTAGTGTCTCTCTTTAGTATCATGTTTCAAATTTGTGTTATGAAATAATATCGAAGGATCAAAAGATCTCTTATTGATAACAGGAGTTTTTGTCGGTCGACATAAAGGGGTGAACGAAACGAACGCTGCTTTTGCTATGTGATACTTTTTGACAACACTGCTTATTGTGGAACAGCTGGAAGGGCGCGACTTTTACACCTCGGCCTGGCAAAATCAAGGAAATGACGGCGCGCCAGCCTGACAGTAATTGGAAAACCGTCGCTGACAGCAACAGATGTCCCTTTGAACTCGTGTACCGAAACAACAATGCCCTTTTAATCTTTGAAGGACAAAAGCTTCGCAACGCTATGGTGGCATTTTTGCGGATTGAACGCAAAGCGGTGCTTCTGTTTCATTCTTGGAAGGGCCAAATTTGACGCGAAGTTTCTATTAACACAAGCCAGTGACCAAGCCATTGATCCGAGCTCAGGTTTTCTTAACGACGTGACTCTAAAAATAAAAGCTTAAGACAAAGGGATTTGTTTCCTGGAGCGTGCGGAACAGGTTCTTGACTAAGATGGTTCCTTTAGGGCTGGAGTATGCTGCGGTTTAGTAGGCACAACATTTTTATACTCTCATAATTATTTAGTGCCCTTCTACAATAAGAGTTCTGTGCATTCGCAAGACTTCACAGACGTCACCGTAGTGACGTCTGGGAAAGATGTTGCGCTGCCTCTTTCGCTTCATTAGGGAATAAAATGAGTCGCGGAGAAGACCGATAAAGTAGCCTAACTCCTCTTATGAACGCCAATCCAAGTTTAAGCTGTCGCAGCTTGGTGTCATCTCTACTTGAAAAAGCCATTTTCGCGAAATTTACTCGAAAGCTCCCTAACTCCTCCTTGAAGAGCTGAACGCAAATTAATGAATTGTGTGTTAAGCCTGCCTTGGGAGCCTGGGTGGCCAACGAATGAAGCTCGAAGTATTGTCATATGACTCCGCAGGTAAGATGTAGCTTTGCCTCGTGCCACAGAACTTACTGACACTGCGAGAAAGCAGAAAACGGGAACGGAGACGACACACGAAGAGGCAGCGGCGGTGTTTGGTACTGCGATATGTTGCTTATTTCACGCAGACCATAAGAGGAATAACGTTGTCACATAGATGGGGATGGTGTCTTTTGCGCACTTTACCACAATAGGAACGATGTCATATACTGCGTATCGCTACGCTGGTTGAGTGATGTTGTGAATGGGTAACTCAGCACTATAAATATAATGCTGACTTTGCGCCATAGTATCACCGCGTTCTATCAGCACTCCACTGCACATGTGACCCGGCCTTTACCAGTTTGCGTACATGGTACAGCGCTAACTCAACTCGGTGGTGGCAAAGTATCGCGCGCGTCGGGTGCATGTGTTCAGTAGACACATTTCTATAACTTCACACCCGTTCTGACTCTCCACTCGCTGTCTGTTGGACCGTTTGGTCTCCGTTTGAGCATTCTTGCTCATATCGTAGCCACCGTACATGAGTTAGAGGTCATCCTAACTTTCCTTTTATTATTTGTCCAAAGGAGTTATTTAATGAAACCATTGCATCGATGATTGCGAAGTATTTCTCCACCTTATTCGTTACGTGTTATATTTCATTCACGTATCTATTAAAGCGATGGTTCTGCAACGATGTTACTTGCATGAAGTTCTTAAAAACGATTCCGGCCTACAAAAAATCTGTGGTGTTCATGCCCCCCCCCCCCCCCAAGCTAATGCGAAGGAATATATATTCATGTGCCGATTTCTGTGGTTGACACAAGTCATTTCGAGATTACATTCACTACACGCAATGCGCTATGGGGCACATTCTTTTGCATATGACCCCAGTTCTCCACGAAAGTAGGGAGCAGTGGCGTCACTGGGGCCAGCGGTGACCCTCCCCTTACACGCCCACCCCCCCACCCCGGCTCGTCGCACACCGCAACACCCCTCCCCCCCCCCCCTCCACTCGTCGTCTGCGGCGACACCCCTCAGACGCAGCACCCGGGGCGGTCCGCCCCCCCCCCCCCCCATACCCTCCCCCCCCTTGTGATGCCACCGGTAGGGAGGCCGCGTTTTAAACGTGTAACCAGAGTGTCTTGGTTAGTCGAACATTTTTTCGGGACTCCTCAAACAATAAGGCAATTTGCTTAGGTTGCTGTTCACACGGAAAAAACAAAAACACAGAAAATATACGAGGGACAGACACACACTGAAAGAACTGCGTGTGTCTGTCCCTCGTATATTTTCTGTCTTTATTCTTTTGCGTGTGAACTGCACTTCATCCAACGGGCTCTGCCACGTGTACTTGCTTAGGTTGGTTTGCGCCGCGTCCACAAACCGGAAACCTTTTGCGTTTTTTTTTTTCGCAAACAATTTGATTTGAAGTGCATGCGTTCTTTTACATTTTAAATATTTAAGTTCTCTTATATTTTGATACCATTCTTTTTACTTGTTTTCGCAAATTAACCCAGGCATGACTGCAGCATTCTGGAAAAAGATATGAAGACATATCTGTACGGAAGTCACAATTCGCTGACACCGTTTGTCACAGAAACCGGCTGTTCCAGAAACCGACGGGGGTCGTGCTGACGTCTGCGGAAGAATGATGGCCAGTGAAGTAAACGACCGCCTTCGGCGGATGAGCTCGCGGCCAGGCGCGTGTCAGGTTACGCAGAGAGCGCTTCGTTGAAGCGACCGCATGTTCGGTGTTTCTTCGTATACACAGCCTAGAGTGGTTTTGGGGGGTACACAGGTCTCTGCAGCCCCAGATTTACGAGGCGAGCTGGCGGCTCGCTGTTGGAATGTTTTTCGTCAACGCTCGAATTGCCTGGCGGGTCTTGGTATTTAGAAGAACCCTGCTTTAGGGTCAGGGGTCAGACCGAGGGGGCAACAACCTACCGTGGGAACAAAGAGAGTGTGGGAACCGCGGGGTCGCCAGGACTGACAGTGCGAGAGAGAACTCTAAGGCGGACGGACGCATCGCGACGTCGAAGGATGCGGCGAGACCTTGTCGACGGGCCCCACGCCAGGCACCGGACGAAGCTTCCAGTGAGTGTGCGACCGCAAAAAGTGGGCGTGCGGGGCCAGTGAGCCGCGCCCACGGTGTGCCAAGCCACCCGCCGGAATTTCTCCACCTCGGACGGACCGCGCAGGGAGACGCCAGCACCTCAACGCCAGATGAGACTTTTTTCTTTGCACTCACCTATTCTCCTATTTTAGTTTACCATTTGGACTCTCTTAAACTTAGTATTTTTCTAGTGCTGTCTAGGCAACCCCAACCATGAAATTGTAACTGTTATACTGTGCGTACCTGTGCTTCTGCCGTTTGATGTCTACGTGATTTTGGCATATTATATAGCGCCTAATTATCTACCCTATCCCTTTCAAATTAAACGTCATTTATATATCCGACACACGCCTCCGTCTCTCTTCATTGGTAAGACTCTCCACCAGAGCGTGGCCCTATCGCTCGGTCAGCGGTCCCCTTCTTTCACACCGTCACTCGGGAGGCCTACCGCCTTCCTGTGACATAAATTGGCGTCCGCGACAGGACTTGCTGACCACGGTGGAGTGGCTTCCATGACGAGAGAGAGAGCCGAGCATAGAGGCAGCTTCCTTAGAACAGATAGTGATTTCTGGATTGTTGAAGGGAGCCTTGTCGCGTAACGGATTGCCTGGTGCGACAGAAACATGGAGATAGGCGACCTTATTTCGTACGGAAAGCAGCTCGGGCTCGAAGGTTCAGCCCTCAAGGAATGGGTAGACTCCGAGCGGGCGAGGGGCGAAAGAGAAAAGGCCCTAGAGAGAGAAGCAAGGGCTGAAGAAAGAAATTCAGCCAAGGAAGAGGCTCGAGCCCGAGAAGATGCCGAGTTTCGATCGCTGGAGCTGAGAGTAAAGCTCGAAGAGGCCCAGATCAAACTACGAGAAGCCCAGAACGCGGCGACGCCTCCGCCAGCAGCAGGTGGAGGAACCGAGGGGGCCGGGCCAACTCTGGGAAAGAGCCCCCAGCGCTGGTTGCCAGCATTCAACGAGGAGAGGGACGATCTGGACGCGTACCTTCTGAGATTTGAGAGGCTCGCCACGGGACAGCGATGGCCACGGGAGCAGTGGGCCACCGCACTTAGCGTCTGCCTCACTGGAGAGGCGCTTGGGGTGTTTTCGCGACTGACCCCGGAAGATTCGGCTGACTACGACAAAGTTAAAAAAGCGCTCCTTCAGAGGTTCCGCCTGACAGCCGAGGGCTTCCGGGAGAAGTTCAGGGACGCGAAGCCGGAAAAAGGGGAGACGGGCACCCAGTTTGCTGCCAGGTTGGCCAGCCTTCTTGATCGGTGGGTCGATCTGTCAGAGACGGCGAAGGATTTTGACGCCTTAAGAAACCTGTTGCTCACCGAGCAGTTTATTCGCGGAGCCCCCCCAAAATTGTCTTTGTTCCTCCGGGAAAGGAAGAGTAAGGAACTGGGCGACATGGCAGAGCTGGCTGACCGGTACTTAGAGGCACAACAACAGGAGACTCACGGCAAGGGTGGTGGGGCTGACGATCGAAGCGACACGGGCCAAGCAAGGTGCAAGGCCTTCGGGGAGCTCGCGCCCGCCCAGGAGATGCTTCCTATGTGATAAAACTGGACATCTGGCCGCTGACTGCAGGGCCGGCTTTTCCACCAAGAAGTCCATCGCGTGCCGACAATGCGGAAAAACCGGACACGCAGCAAGCCAGTGTTGGAGTAGGCCCCATGAGAAGAACAAGGTTTCCTGTCTCAGGGAGACCCCAGAGTCGCAAAATACAACCGCAAGTTGTGTTCAGGGGGGCTACGTGGAGCTCAAGGATGGGACGAAAATACCTGTCCTGAACGCGGTGTCGGAGCCGGAGCCGCCGATGACGAATATGCCGGTCACGGCAGGGAAAATCCAAGGCAAGACAGTTAGCGTCCTAAGGGACACCGGCTGTAATACTGTGGTGGTGCGCAGAAGTTTGATCACTGAGGCCGATCTGACGGGAGAGTCGAGTCCCGTCTATCTAGTAGACGGCACTGTGCGAATCCTGCCTGAGGCAAGGGTGCACGTGGACACGCCCTTTTTCACGGGGGACCTAATCGCCAAGTGCATGGAGAACCCGCTTTATGATGTCATCCTCGGAAACATCCGGAACGTTCGCGCCCCGGGAGACCCTGATCAGAGTTGGAACCTGCCCAAGGCAGAGAATGCAGGAGAGCCACCCAAGGGGAGCGGAGAGGAGCAGAGGAAAGACAATACCCTGAGGAGCTGTTTTGAACGCGTGGGGAAGGTCTGGAGATGGCGGAAAAGTGGCAACACGTATGAGTACGTCATGCAGAGGGGGTTGCTTTTCCGGGTTTTCCGGACGCCGGGCGAGCGAGAATACCACCAGTTGGTCGTTCCCCGGGGCCTCCGGGACACTGTCCTGAGCATGGCTCACGACGGAATACTGGCGGGGCATCAAGGCGTGGAGAAAACAAGCCACCGCATCCTTGGGGAGTTCTACTGGCCGGGAGTTCAAGGCGATGTGAAGCGGTTCGTCAACTCGTGCGACCAATGTCAAAGGACAACTCCTAAGGGCAAGGTGTCGAGAGCGCCACTCGCAACGATGCCGACTATCGACACCCCCTTCCAGCGGGTGGCTGTCAATATCGTGGGACCCCTCGCACCGGCAACGACGAAGGGAAACAGATACATTCTGACAATGGTGGACTATGCAACCCGCTACCCGGACGCCGTGGCGCTTCCCGACATAACCACCGAACGGGTGGCTTAGGCCTTGGTAGAGATGTTTGCTCGGACCGGGGTCCCGAGAGAAATTCTCAGCGACCGCGGTGCGAGTTTTTGTTCCTATCTCATGCGCGAAGTGAGTCGACTGCTGTCGATGCGCCAGCTGCACACGACGCCGTACCATCCGATGGCTAACGGGCTGGTGGAAAAATTCAATGGAACGTTGAAGATGATGCTCAAGCAGATGAGCCAGGAGAAACCAAAGGATTGGGATAGGTACCTCGGCCCCCTTCTCTTCGCTTACCGGGAGGTCCCCCAGGCCAGCCTTGGCTTTTCTCCGTTCGAGTTGCTTTACGGACGACAGGTGCGGGGTCCCCTTTCTGTTCTGAGAGAATTGTGGACCAACGAGTCCCTAGAACCTGAGCTCCGGACAACGGACCAGTACGTCTTCGAGCTTCGAAACCGTCTTGAGAATACTTGCCGAGTGGCCCATGAGGAGCTGGAAAGGTCGAGTGCCCGCTACAAGCAACACTACAACAAGAAAGCTCTCAACCGCACACTGCAGGTGGGGGATAAGGTCCTCATCCTGTTGCCAACGGATCACAACAAACTGCTGATGCAGTGGAAAGGACCTTACCATGTTGTTGCAAGGAAGGGAGACCTGGATTATGCCGTGAACTTGGGACACGCTACAAAGCTGTTTCGTTTGAACATGCTAAAGAAATATGAAGAACGGGAAGTCCAGACCAAACAACCGGAGGTGAGCCAGTGTGCGGTGGTCACCATTGACAGGGAAGAGGAATGCGGTATGCCACTACTGAACCTCCAAAAGAAAGAAGACAGCCTCGACGTGGTGATTTCAGACGGACTGACAGCGGCGCAGAAAAGACAAGCCAAACGGCTAATTGCTGAGTTCGACACTGTGTTTTCGGACCTGCCTGGACGCACAGATTTGGCCGAATGCAGCTTGGAGCTGAAAACAACCGCGCCAATCAACGTCAGGCAATACCCGCTGCCTTTTGCCGTGCGTCAGACGATCAAGAAAGAAGTGGAAAGGATGACCGAAATGGGCATCATTGAGAGATCTAGCTCGGCTTACAACTCCCCCGTACTCGTCGTGAAGAAGTCGGACGGCACGCACCGGCTGTGTGTCGACTTTCGAGGAGTAAACAACGTGTTGGTCTCCGACGCCGAGCCGATCCCCCGGGTCGACACACTCTTCGCTGATGTGGGGTCGAAAAGATATTTCACCAAACTGGATTTCTGCAAAGGATACTGGCAGATCCCTCTGACCGAGGAGTCGAAAGACAAAACCGCTTTCTCCACTGAAACCGGGCTGTACCAGTTCCGCTTTATGCCCTTCGGCATCAAGACTGCCCCTGCGGTTTTCACGAAACTCATGCGAAGACTGTTAGACGAAGTGCCGGAAGTGAGGTACTACTACGACGATGTTTTGATTGCCACCGAGACGTGGGAGGAACACCTGTCTGCGCTCCGGCGGGTGTTGAGGAGAATCAGGGACGCCGGACTGACGGTGAGGCCGACCAAATGCGAGGTGGGGCAGGAGGAGGTGGCCTTTCTGGGACACCAGGTGGGCAAAGGCCAAATGGCTCCACTGGAGGGACTTGTCGACAAGATCCTAACTGCAAAAAGGCCCGAGACCAAGCGGCAGGTTCGTTCGTTCCTGGGACTGGCCGGATACTACCGGGAATTTGTTCCCGGTTACGCCGAGGTTTCCGCCCCCCTGACAGACCTAACTCGGAAGGGCGGCAGCAATCGGGTGGACTGGGAGGATAAGCACGAGAGGGCGTTCAACAAGCTGAAACAGATGCTAGCGCGTGGCCCTATTCTCAAGTTACCCGACCTCGACAAACCATTCATCTTGAGGACGGACGCCTCTGATCACAGCATTGGAGCGGTCTTGCTTCAGGAGGACGGTGGGGTGTTACACCCAGTAGCATACGCAGGCAGAAAGCTACTGCCGAGAGAGACTGCCTACGCGACAGTTGAACGTGAGGGACTGGCGTTGGTATGGGCCCTACAGAAATTCCACACCTACCTATATCGCAGACCGTTCGAGCTTCAGACGGATCATCAACCCTTTCTGTATATTAATCGTACACGTCATGCCAACGCTCGCGTTATGCGCTGGAGCCTCCAGCTGCAAGAGTACGACTTTCGCGTGCAACACATTAAAGGCAGCGAAAATGTGGGAGCAGATTACGTGAGTCGGCTTTAGGCGCCCTAGGCACCCAGGCTGATTTGCACCTCGAGAAGAAGCCAGCCAAACTATCGAGTATATGTATTACAACGTTTTGTCCCGTTTCGCAATATTTCTTTTTTCTTTTTTTTTGTGTGTGAGTGTGTGTTAAACCAGTATTAGTTCTGTGTGCATAGTATTTATCACCGGCAAACTTTGTGCTACAAAATATGTGCCACAATTCTTTTTTTTGGGCAGGGCCTCGCAGAGTGCTGCGTATACTCTTGGCTGCAAGTGTTTCTTTTACTATAGAGTGCAGAGATGCCGTTTCATTTATTAGAACTACTAGTTCCGTAGCATGTATGGTGTGGGCCGTTTTCTTGTGTTCTTTTCTATATTCACGAGTGAATATTTTTAAGTGGGGGGTTGTGTCACAGAAACCGGCTGTTCCAGAAACCGACGGGGGTCGTGCTGACGTCTGCGGAAGAATGATGGCCAGTGAAGTAAACGACCGCCTTCGGCGGATGAGCTCGCGGCCAGGCGCGTGTCAGGTTACGCAGAGAGCGCTTCGTTGAAGCGACCGCATGTTCGGTGTTTCTTCGTATACACAGCCTAGAGTGGTTTTGGGGGGTACACAGGTCTCTGCAGCCCCAGATTTACGAGGCGAGCTGGCGGCTCGCTGTTGGAATGTTTTTCGTCAACGCTCGAATTGCCTGGCGGGTCTTGGTATTTAGAAGAACCCTGCTTTAGGGTCAGGGGTCAGACCGAGGGGGCAACAACCTACCGTGGGAACAAAGAGAGTGTGGGAACCGCGGGGTCGCCAGGACTGACAGTGCGAGAGAGAACTCTAAGGCGGACGGACGCATCGCGACGTCGAAGGATGCGGCGAGACCTTGTCGACGGGCCCCACGCCAGGCACCGGACGAAGCTTCCAGTGAGTGTGCGACCGCAAAAAGTGGGCGTGCGGGGCCAGTGAGCCGCGCCCACGGTGTGCCAAGCCACCCGCCGGAATTTCTCCACCTCGGACGGACCGCGCAGGGAGACGCCAGCACCTCAACGCCAGATGAGACTTTTTTCTTTGCACTCACCTATTCTCCTATTTTAGTTTACCATTTGGACTCTCTTAAACTTAGTATTTTTCTAGTGCTGTCTAGGCAACCCCAACCATGAAATTGTAACTGTTATACTGTGCGTACCTGTGCTTCTGCCGTTTGATGTCTACGTGATTTTGGCATATTATATAGCGCCTAATTATCTACCCTATCCCTTTCAAATTAAACGTCATTTATATATCCGACACACGCCTCCGTCTCTCTTCATTGGTAAGACTCTCCACCAGAGCGTGGCCCTATCGCTCGGTCAGCGGTCCCCTTCCTTCACACCGCCACTCGGGAGGCCTACCGCCTTCCTGTGACACCGTTTACCGTTTCACGCTCAGAGAAACATGCCACGACAAGGTTTATCTTGCGAACTACCGCTTCAAAAAGTAATTTGCAGAACATTCATTCGTCTTAGTACCTCTAGGGACGGCTGGCTTAAAGGGAAACTCCGGTCCATACTTTCAAGTTTGGGATTATGACTGTTTTTAGTGCAGGTAGCGTCCCTGAATGCTACAAATTTAATTAAAAAATCATTTTCTAATATTAAGGTTTATTTACAATCTGTGGTGGAACAAATTCAAATTAAATCATCATAAAGAAACCGAAATATTTATAATGATAAACACGGGCTGGTCCGCTTCGTTTATTCTTATATGCTTCATAATTCTTTACCTTTTTCTTCGAATTAATGTATTTCTTTGTTAATTTTTTTTTGTGCAGGTTTTTTAATTTAGTTATGTCTTTGGCCAATTCTTTAAAACGTTTATGCACGTAGTATTTCCATGTTGCCTCTCCATATTTAGTTTTTATATATGTTTCTACATATATTCTGCTTGTACGTAACGTTCTTTTCTCAACTATTACAGTTTTATGTTTATAGTTGAAAAATAGTTTCGTTTATTTTGTCACACATCACATGATAACAGAAGCACAACGCTCCTAAATCTTTTTGCATATACCTAGTAAAATCATGCATTCGTTATGTTTCGCAGCACGCGTTCAGCAAAAAGGGGCTCCGTGTAGCCGGCAACACATTCAATAGCCATACAAGCAGCGAGATCCAGAAAAGGTGCAGTGGAAAAAGCGGACGGCCGTACGTGACGGCGCTGTCGACTACTGGAGGAGAGAGCGGCAGCGGTGTCTGCTGCATTTCATGTATGGCGCCAGTGTGCTTTCCGTTGCAGGTTCTGTCGGAGGTGTAAAGTGTGTGTGCTACCAAGTAGAATTGAGCTTTCTTTGTGCTTTGTATTCACTGGCGCTTGTACTTCGTGTTGAAGGAAAAGGAGGCAGTCACGTCCTGTGCTGCACCTGGATGCAAGAACTCTCTCTTTCCTGGGCATCGCTCGAGGAAAACGAAAGAAAACGTTTGCTGTTCCCAGTGGCGAAAGATAACCGATGAACCCTGTTAAAAAGAAAATGGTGCGTTGGGCTAGGTGGTTCATTGTACGTAAAGAAAAGCGCCAAAAAAAAAACTGGGACAGAGTGGAGAAGACGACAACACAAGGCGCACTCGCAACTGAGTTTTTATTTAGTAAAACACTGTCTTAAATGAACTTTGAAACACCTCATATCCTTTTTCCCGTGCCCACTTTTTATCTACAAATAAGCACTCTTTATCTGTCAGGGTCAAGGAAGGGTCACTGATGCTTGTAGTTGCACCCTTTGTTTTTATAACATTTTATGAATATTCCTTGTAGTCTTTTTGCAGTGACGCTCCAGGATAGCAATGCAATTGAACATTGGTGTACACACTTATCGGCTGCAATGCACAGCCAAATGTCCGAAAGGTGACGTTTTAGATTGAAAAACTTGGGAGTAGACCTGCAAGCGTAAGAGCAAATGTTTTGACAACACGTATTCGGTGTATCGATTGGCAGGGTATTTTGTTATTCTTTGTGACTTGTTCTAGGCTTGCTGCGAAACGAAATGAAGCGCGTCGTTTGCGCAAAAAATTGTGCCTCAATAACTTTCTTTTGTTCGACCGACCATTGCGCAGTCAACATATGGTGTGCGTTCGTGTGTGTGTGCCCCCTTCACCAGCACCACCCAGCGGCATTCAGTTGAACAGGTCTGGAAGGAGGACGCCATATTTTCTACTGTAACAATGTTTAGAACTTTTATTACAAAGAAAGGCATGACCTTACAGAAGGCAATATACCGTGCGTTCCTGAGAAAATAGAAGCGTGCTTTCTGGCCCACGTAAATAAAATGTGCATCGCTAGCGTCACATTGCCCGTGCGTCACATTCTCTGCGTATCATTCTCCGTGAGAATCTGACGCTAGCGGTTGGGATAAAATGCGAAATTACAAAAAAAAAAACATGAAGTCGTATGGATTAAAAAAAAAATGAGACAGACGACATTTTTCATTAGACGTTCCCTCGAGTCTAATATTGTCAAAAACAGAACCAACAACGTGGAGACATGTGAGATTTAAGACAGTGAAAAATACTTTCCCGGAAGATAGCGAATACTGTAATTGTTCTTGCTGACAAGATTTTTGCACTGAAATAGATGCTGCAGGCGCCCTCATTGTCATTACTTGCTTTGAAAACATTATGTATTGAAGGACCTCGGCTCATAAAGAACTTTCTTCTTTCTCAGTTATCTTCTGATCCAGGTAACGCCATGTTCTCCCACTTTAGAGGTCTATCCTAACCACTAGCGCTACATTGTCGCGGGATTTGAGCTCTCTGCAACACATAGTTCATTTACGCGTGCAGAAAAAACGGTTCTCTAACGCCCCGTACTTACCACACTAGCGGGGGCAAACGCGTATTAAAATTTATCTTAAAGCAAAGTGCTAATATAATTAGAGTTACCAAGACCTTCTTTTTATTGACTAAACCAGGGGTAGTTGCTAGTGTCCGAAACAGAGTAGGACCTTGATGGGGATGGGATGCGACCGGGAAACACATCGATCACTGCTGCAGCTGCAGCCTTCACCCCACGGCCACTATCGATTCTAGATCCTTCACGGTGTGTCCGGTGAACGTCATCTCTTCCTAGAAAACTTGCACCGGCACCATGGCCTTTTTTCTTTCGTCCCGTACACGAGGGTGACCCCAAAGTCCACACTCCGGCAAGGCAAGCAAAAGGAATATTGAAATATCCAGTGGAAGACTGGGAGGCCTCTTGCGCAGTGGAAAAGCACTTCTGTGGTGTCGGGTGAACCGAATGAGGTGGAAATGGAATGTTTGCCTTGAGGAAAGATCTGATTGGTTCTTTTGCGAGAAACGCGAGCTCCTGCTTCCGAAAAGAGGTGAACCTTGGATGGCTATAAAGAAAAGATTGAAAATGCTTTTCTCTTTTTTTTTTTTTTTTTAGTTTAGGATGTGTTATATGGTTGGCACCTAACCATATCTGGTTAGATGCCAGAAGGGGAAGTCGACGGGACGATTGCCAGCCGAGCGCTGACGAAGCCCTCGTCTCCTCACCAACTGTGCACATGTTCGAACATACAGCGGCACTCTGCTCCGTAAAATGATCGCGCCGTGGGCTTCCCCAAAGAAGAGCGCAGAATAAGGTGGCAGACAAGCCGAGAAAAAACAAACAAAACACACCCTACATTAGGCGAGCTCAGTTTGCGTGCTGCTTCGCTCGTCACTGTAGATGCCTAGATTTAAAAAAGGTAGCAACCGAAACTATATATACATAGTGGGAGTTTGCAATTTAATGGCTGATGCCCCGGAAACCCTTGGTAAATACTGGTTGCATGTGTGCAAGGCGTTGCGTTGTCACGGGGCCAGAAAGAAGCGGCTGGGGAGGCAGAGACGCTTCCAGACGATCCACGCTTTCGTCATCTGGTGACGGTTCGTATTACATTTGAACCGTTGGAAGCGCTCTGCAACGTAGCAGACTGCGATGTTGCTCCGTTCCCCATTCTTTTTGCTTTCCGCCTCCGCAGTCTACGTTGTCTCAGAGACCAACAGGCTCCGAGAACTTCGAATATCTAGGGTCACTGCCGTGCATGACACTCACAAATAAGACATCCACGGATTGCTCACGAGCTTACCGTGGACGACAGAAGCCTGCGAAATCAGCCGCTGACAGGGAGTCTTCGATGATTGCTCCCAGGTATACTCAAACGCGAGCGGGTGAGACTTTATAGAGAATGCCCGTAGAAATCTCATGAAAAAAAAAGGATTCATTTCAAGTGCCGTGTGCGGCCGTGCACATGCTAATCCCCGGCTGTTTACCTTCTACAAACCGCCCGAACCGCCAACAGGCAGCCAAAAATCGTGCACCCATCTCAGCCAGGCATGAGCCGCTCTGAGCAGATGCAAATATAGGACACGACGCCGCTCGCGGACCCCAGCGAAATCACGTCCATCGATTTCCGCGAAGCTGACCGGAGAGCGTTCGCATGATACAGCTTCCACACGTGCGCTCAGTTTCTCTAGACTCCCATATTACATAATGTGTTACCACTGCTTTTGCAGCGTTATTGCGGCAAAGGGGTGATTTTTTTTAACAAAGTAGCAGCGATGCAAGGTTTCTTGTCAGCAGTGAGCTAGCGAAGGAATGCGAATTCTTCATGGAGGGAAGAAGAATGTGGCAAGTTTAAAGTGCAACTTTAAAATGATTTAGCAGCTAGGTACACTAAGATGATTTTCATACACTCCTAGAGGTTAGTTCAATAGTGCATCTTAGTGCGAAATGATCACTAGGAACAGCACTGATTCAGAGCTGATTTGAACGAAACTTAGCGTTGTATAAGCGCAGCGCAAATAATACAGCCTGAAGTTTAAGCTGCGTTAGCAAGGTCAGAGGTATTTACAGCGATCAGAAATAGCGCCGAGGTAGCGCTGCGGCATATTTGTGTGGACAGTCCTTAAAGGAACACTGACGAGGTATTTATGCATGCCGTCGTTTTTATTTGAGCATAAACTATAAGAGCCAAACTACCCCGCACACAATTTGCTGTTCGAAATTCGTTTTCCTTCCCTTCAAGAAACACCGGGTGAGAATTCGTCTGTCATAGACGCGCTCTCTTTCCCATGGTCACGTATTGTTCAAGCTAAAGTCCCTCGATAAACGCTTTGCTAAGTAGCCCCAATAACCGTAGTGCCTTCACGCTCTCCCATTGGTTTGTGCCCGCGTTCCGTTTCCGGTTTGTGAGAGCATGGCGGATTTGACTTGAGCTCACTCTCGAGTAACGGTTTGGTACCTTGGCATTCGAAAACCTATCCCTGTAGAGCGTTGTTCTATCTGCATTGTCACGTGACATGGCCCGCCGGAGCAGCTCGGAAGATTTGGAACACAGCCATGGTGGGCGAGTTA
The DNA here is from genome assembly GCF_016920785.2 of Ixodes scapularis. Taxonomy (NCBI): domain Eukaryota; kingdom Metazoa; phylum Arthropoda; class Arachnida; order Ixodida; family Ixodidae; genus Ixodes; species Ixodes scapularis. Next base: position 108,479,232 of record NW_024609868.1, read on the forward strand.
GGAAGACCATGGCGGACTGCGCCCTAGCAGAGAAGGATGTCGGTCATTATTCGCCTGTGCGGCGTCGTATCACCATTGGCGGGGGAGGGAGAGGAGTGGGCAAAAAGTGTTTAAGGTAAGGGAAGGGGTGGAGAGATAGCCGAAGGAGTCCCGTCGTTTCCGTTGAGTGCCGTCTGGCAAAACTAGGTCCGTTAAGTTGTTAGGCGCGCTGCGCGGCGTCTAGAGCAACTGGAGCAGCCCCGTGTCCATCAGGTAGCCGGTGAGGGTCCTGACTGCCTTCCCCTTTACAGGTGTGAGTCCCTCCAGCTGTAAGATGTGCTGCGGCGTGGTGCAGGGCAGCGCCAAGCGCACGAACGCCACTTGCAGTCCATCCAGCTCGTTCCTGTGATTCTTAGCAATCGACGAGTAGTACAGCCGCAATGGCGGGCACCCCGCAGGTCTCACAGCCCGGGTGACGTGCCGGTCGAATCTATGAAGCGGAACCGGTGTCGTTGAACAGCTCGTCCGCAGTCGTAAGATCGCAGCGGCCGTTGGACGGTCGATTAGGAGCGGAAGGCGGTAGAGGGCAGGAGCAAGGGGAGGGGGGAGGGGAGGAGGACTTGTTGCTACGTCGCATAGCGTTTTCTAAAGAGGCAAGTTCAGACCAACGTTACTAGAACAACCGAGTTGGGAAACTGCCATAGAGACTGCTTTGAAAAAGTGAATCCGATCCGCACTCGAGAACCGAAGTAAAGCCATCGTAACGCCGCCATTTCTCCCGCAGCGGCCACTCCGGGAACTGCACGGCTGCACGTATTCATTCAGTTCGAGACGCGCAAAGGCCAATGGCGCCATCTCGCAGTGCCATTTCACAGTAGCCATATAAAGAACATTTATATTTTGACTCGTCGCTAAGGGGGCGCTGTTATTGTATTTAGTTTGGTCTCGGTCAACGTTACTAAAATCACTCAGTTGGGAAACTGCCATACAGCCTGCTTTAAAAAAGTGGCTCCTATCCGTACACGAGAACCGAGCTAATGGCGATCGCAACGGCACCATTTCTCCCGCAGCGTCTACTTCGGGAACTGCACGGCTGCACGTCAAGTCGGACAAGGGCCGTTGGCGACATCTCGCAGGGCCCTTTCGCAGTAGCTATGTAAAGCAACTTTCATGTTTCAACTTGTCGCAAAACGGTGGCGCTGTTATCGTATTTAGCTCGGTCTCGGTGGACGCCAGCGGTCCAGGTTTCAGGAGTGAGTTTCCCAACGGAGGGTTTTAGTAACGTTGGTCTCGGTGGACGAGAGCGGTCCAGATTTCAAGAGTGAGTTTCCCAACTGAGTGTTTTGGTAACGCTGAACGAACTAAAGGCGATCTCAACGCCGCTATTTCTCCGGGAACGGTTACTCTGGGAACTGCACGGCTGCACGTCTTGGTGCAGATAGAGTCGTGCAAGGGCCAGTGATGCCATATTGCAGTGCCATGTCGCAGTAGCTATAAAAATGAACGTTCTTGTTTTGACTAGTCGCTAAACAGGCGCGCTGTTATCGTATTTAGTTTGGTCTCGGTGAAAGCGAGCGGTCCCAACTGAGTGTTTTAGTAACGTTGACCGACCTAATGGCGATCGCAACGCAGGCTTTTTTCCCGCAGCGGCCTCTTCGGGAACTGCACGGATGCGCTAATTGGTTCAGGTCAAGTCGAGCAAGGGCCGGTGAAGCCGACTCGCTGTGCCATTTCGCAGTACCTATACACGAACTCATCTCTGTGACGTCACGGCGCGGTGGTGGCGCGTCGGTCGCACTTCCGGTCTCGGGCTGTGGGCAGAAGTCCTCATGCCAGACGTGTATTCCTGCGTTGTTTTGAAAGGAACCAGACGAAAACCTGCCTTCTCGTCAAAACGCCGCGACTGGGGCCGTGCCAAAAGTGTCGAGAAAGGTTTGAAGGTCATTTTCACGTGCTCGGTTCGTCCGAGAATCTGCATATGTGCCGGGAAAAGGGAAAAGCAGACGCCGTCGGACAACGATTGCTTGGACGGGAAGCACTTTGGGTTGAATTCACGGACACTTGTGGTCATCAGATTTATTTGTTTTGTTTCAACATGAACGCCAGAAAACTGTAGAGTTGTGCGGACCACCTGTGGACTACGTTCAGTGCGTCTTCAAGTTCAGACGACCGCCTGATTGTTCGAATTGTCGTCTGCTCTTTCAAAAGTTTCTGCTTGTCGTCTGCTCTCTTAGACGACGCCGGTCCGTAGACCAAATGTTGGCCCGGTACTTGCGATAAGAAGTGAGTGCAGGCCTCAAAAGACTTAAATTTGAAGGTTGGTAAGCAGGCTCGATGTAAACAGTAGATACAAGGAGATGTTGGTCATTGTTACCAGTGACCAACACCGACTTGTTGTTATGCCTAATTCAGTTGGTCCGACTCTGCTTGCGATTTTCGGTATCGTCGTCGACCATCTCAGCTACGGTTCGCGCTTTTGCAGCCCGAGCGGCGTCGCGACTGAAAATTGCGAGCGAAATCTCATCATGCGAATCAGGCTTTAGCGTACAATCTGCGGCGTCAACGCGGAATGAATCGCCGCATGTCACATTATTCACGCGAAGTTTTGCGGTGTAACGAGCCTCGGTAATTTCGCTGACGCCGCTCAAGATAGTCAGACATCGCCAGGAAGACGTAGAACCAACAATTCGAACGCGAAAAAAGGCAGGGGGACTCACACCGCCGCTGACAACATCGCATTTCACTGGTTTGTTTATGGGCGACGGCGAGCATTTTGCCCACACCCCCATCGCGCATGCGCGGCGCTGGTGGCGTCCGCTAGGGGCGCTCTGGGCGCTCCGGTTTGTTTGTAAACATGAGTTGGTGTATATGAATCAACTTTCATGTTTTGACTCGTCGTTCAAGGACGTTTTAGCACGTCGCTAAAAGGCGGCTCTGTTATCGTATCCAGTTTGGTCTCGGTGGACTGAGCGGTCCGGGTTTCGAATGCGAGTTTCCCAACAGAGTGTTTTAGTAACGTTGGATCAAACAGCATAGTAAATATTTTCAAACTTGTGGGTCATCTAAGACACATATTAAATATTAAAAATAGAAAATAATATAAACCGCATTTTTATGGGCTCCCCTATTGAAAATTTCATCAAGATACGTAATTTGGGACACTGACTGCCAGTCAGCAGCCTTGGTGGAACGTGCCCTGATGGTCCATCAGATGACGTCTGACTGCCACTGCCAAGGGAATTTCATCAACAAGGGCATCATTTATATGAGTAAAGCTATACGCACTCATAAATATTGCCAAATGCCTCAACAAAACAAAATGTTCCAGAAAAAAAAAAAAAAAAAAGGTTTACCGCGGATCGAATCCGCGTCCACTTGCGTACAAAGCGGACACCTTTACCCCTATGCTATGCGATCGCTTAGGAAACTCGATTTGACCATTCGTTTTATACGAGTTTAGCGAAGTGTGTGCAGCCATTTCCGTCCGAAGCGCACTCCGGAGTGCCTATAGCTTTACTCTTTATATAAAGTTCAAATTCCGAGGTGGCAATCTTGGATGGTTATGAAACGGTTCACAAGCCGAGGTGGCCATCTTGCATGGCTGTGAAACGGTTCACAAATCCTTAAAAATGTATGTAATTCATGACATCAAAAACCAGGAAAAGAGTGTACCCGTCCTTTGTCTTTTTTTACCCTTTTGAAATTTGCGTTTTTCGGGCAAAAGGGACATCCGTTTACAAACGGGAGCACATGCACTGTAAGCATGTTACAAAGAAACGCCTTCAATGTCTGAACCTTTTGGAACGACCGTATACACTTTAAAACCTATGCGACTTTGTTGAAGCTAGAGAGCATGCATGCTACGACAGACAGCCCTGGCTTCCACGGACGAACGCGAGCAGCAGATATATCTGAACTACGCTCGCGGATGCTTTTTGTCTGCACTCTTCATGAAACAATAATAATGAGCTGCGACACAGCGGTAAGGCCAATAGCCCATGCCAGATAGAAAGGCATAAACTTTTTAGCCCAAACATCTCGGACAGAGCCAGGAGCATTTTAGTATTGCAGCGCGAGATTCCCACAATGAGCGCATCGCTCTAAAGAATGCTTCGGCTGCATATGCAGTTAAGCCTTCAGCATTTTATGCAAAGGACTCGTACATCGTCGGAACTTTAGTTCTACCCACCTGCCATGTAGAGTACTCTCGCGTCGTAGAACGATCCTTTTGTTCGCGCGTCTCCGGCCCAGTAGACCTGGTACACCTTGTCGTCTTCAACTACACCGCTATAGTCCCTTACATCGTCGGAACTCACAACAGGCTGGGTCTTGTCGAGTAGAAATTCTACTAAAACATAAGACATTGTAAAGCCCGGGCAGGATCGACAGGTTGGAGCAAGCGGGCAAACAAAACGGGTCGAGAGCGATCGTTCTAGGAAGCTCGGCGCAGACTCTATGGGCGAAGCGAAAGTGGCGTGTTCGGCGTTTCGGCGGGCTTCTGATCAAGGTTGTCGGTTGGTTGCGTGTCATATCTCTAACATCAGCGGTTTTTTGGGCTCACGTCCCGAAATCGTTTTCTCGTGCATAGATAATTTTTCGTATTCATAGATTTGACGAAATAGTGGTATCCGAACGAACTTTACGTCCTTTGACCGTACGTCTGTCTGCACGGCAAAGCTTTCTGACGTACAGACAGAGACAATCGATGTATAATCAGAATCGCCACCAAGACATCTTGATGGCATTTCGCGGCGGCCGACTGCCACCAGGAAACCATCAGAAAGCCGACAAGCGGAGTCTGACTGGAGTTTGACTGTTGGTCTGACTAACTTGTTGGCCAATCAGACATGCTTGACGTACAGTCAGGTACAGTCAGCGGTCCACTAGAAAACACTCACTGCCAAACAGGGTTACATTGATGGATTTTTCCTTCGGGTCATTAACCTACAAATATGTAAATTATTTTTTTTTTTGCACAGATAACAGGAAGTACATGTTTATACGTCATTCTCAATATGGCGACGTACAGCGGGATGGACGACGCAATGTCGACGCACGACGGCCCAACGTTGCAACGGACGTGGCACCGCTACTTCGGAACTGTCGTTCGTGGTACCAGCCATTCGATCTTCAAGCGTAGAACAGCGAGAGGAAGGGATATAAGTGCGAAACAATCGCACGACAAACGGTGCACGCAACGTCGTCGTCGTCTGCTACACACGCCAGAGAAGTGGTAGGGAGCGATAGACATGTGACTTCCGGCAACTCCCTTCTCCTTCACGTCTCCCACTCCTCGGTACGCGTAGTCGGCCATGAGACTCCGTGCTCATGTTTCGGTTTCGAAAGTGAGTTTTCTTGCTTTAATGAATATGTACATGATTCTGCAGCAAAATATTGATTGACTAGCGTCCTGACACCAGAGATGTACATAACGTGCTACTTGTAACGAGTTACTCCTACCTAGTTATTTTTGGGGGTAACGAGTAACCTCATTAGTTACTCTTTTAGAAAAGGAAAGAGTAACGCGCTTAGTTACTTTTAAGATCGCGTAACGAATAACGGTATTTCGTTACTTTTGAGGAGCAACCTGTACAACAACGCTTAAACAGACTCGTTTTAAGTCTACCGTGAGTATGCATCCATTGCAACAAAGGCAGATGGGCAGCCCGAAAAACGACTGAACAGTATGACAGTACTGCAACGTTTATCGCTCAAAACGTGAATCGAATTCTACAGCCGGGAATATTCTTCAGCCAGAGAACATATTAAGGTTCGTTGGCTGAACCTTCTAGAATCGCGTACAGAAGCAATGTAAACCCGGAGGTTACCAACGCGGGAAGGCAAAAAACCCATTGTCGACATCGAACTTTAAAAGCAGAGAGAACAAAAGAGAGAGCGATATCCGATTCGCCAGCTCTCCCTAAAGCACAACTCATGCCGTTCATTTGAGCGCGTCAGTAGGACGACTCTTCAGCGTCGCTAAAGATGTATTTTCAATAAAGCGTGGAAACATCTCACGGAAACATCGAGAGGCAGCAAATGGTTAAGTGCAACGACTACTGAAAAGAAAACAATAAACCATGAAACATAACAGTTCTGTATTTGGTAGTGGAAATAACGAGAGTAGTAAATTGCTACTTTTTGGGGTAAAGTGAAGCGTTCGTGTTGAGAATCAAGAACGACTAACGTATTTAGTTACTTTTTTGAGCGAGTAAAGAGCAACGGCATTCAGTTACATTTTTGGGTACTGTATACATGTCTGGCTGACACCATAATAAATCGTCTAAAAATGGGCGTGTTAGTGTTTTTTAATGGTGTAAAATGTCTCCATCAGGCACATACTCTTTCAGTAACTTGTTTCCTCTCTTAATTTTAAAAGAGAGCGCTGTTGCACGAAGCAAGTGGCATTTTGGAGGGCGTAAAAAAATGGGGAAAAATGTCCAGCTGCAAGTGCGGTCCAGTAAAGTAACATTCGCTTCAAAGAACTTCACTTTTTTTTTTAGAGACAACGTTGTTTGATATTTTTTCTTTTACCCAAGCTCTTACTTGGAGATTCATTCCTTAAACATCGAAAATTATATGTGACAATTGACAACAAAGGATCATAGTTATGACCTCCGTAATTTCTGGCATGGTCACCTACGAATGGATGTCCTTAAATTGTCGTATTTATGCGATGGCAGAGCACTCAACTACGTCGTAAATCCGAAGTCGTACGTAGTTCTTTCGGTCTCCATTTATGCTTTCTGAGGATGTTGAGAGAAAATTATAGGTAGCGTATGTGGCTTGTGAATCTGCTGCTCGTGAAATTTACCTGTGAATGCTCCTAAGAATCCAAAAACTCTACGTTTATGGAATTTGTGAGCTAACAACCTAAAATAAGGTGTTAACTAGGGGGTACGGGGGTTGACAGCCCTGGCAAACGTCTCGGCAGTATCGCGATAGAAATACATTACGATAGCGTTTTAGAGATACCTGTATCTGCCTTTGTGTATCGCGTTACATTTTAATTTTTTTAGAGCGCAGCTCTTACGCGCCCGTTTACAACTCCCTGTAATGCCGAATTAGAGCGCAGCTTTTGGGGAGGAGGAGGGGAAGGCTGCTGAGGGGAGGGTATATCCTTCTTCCTTCATCCTCACCTACTCATCCTGTCTGCTACTCCTCTCTCCAAGCGGCGTCGCTGTCGCCTCACGAGGGTCACGAGACCTCAAGGGGGTCACGTGACGTCAAGGGAGTCACGTGACGTCGCGGGAGTCACGTGACCTCACGGGAATCACGCGACCTCTATTAGGTCATGTGACGATGAAGATGACGATACAAATGCCGATGACGTCATCAGTGACGATGATGATGCCGATGACGTCATCAGTGACGATGACGATGCCGATGGCGTCATCAGTGACGTCACTGATGACGTCATCAGTAACGTCCCGCGTCCCATAATGCACCGCTTGGTTACGCCGACGTCGCTCAAGGGTCGGCGTCGCCGTCGCTTGAACGACGGCGTGAGATACTGAGATACAAAAACGACGGCGTCGCCGTCGTTTGTGTATCTCAGTAGTGAAATAAATTTACGATGTACCGCTTGCATCGCGATACTATGTCAGGCTTATTTATTTTGTTAAATTTGTTCTCAAACATTCACTTTAGTTTTTACTAATAATTAGAAAACCACCATTTTGGCGCAAGGAGTCTGCGACTTAATAAACGAAACCCGCCTCAGAAAACCCTCTACTGGAGGCGAAGCCTAATTTATAGGTATATAGAAAATATTCACAAAAGTTTAAAAAAATACATAAATGAAGACAGAGGTGGCTTGTGGGAATATCACGTGAAAGAATAGCAGGGTAAGTTAATGTCGCAAAGCTCTGCCGGCAAAACAGTTCATTTCAGGCAGGGACCTTTTGTCAAGCACACTCTCAACAAAAGGGTTGTCGTGGGGTACTAGCTTTGGGGTAGTCAGAAGCCGTCACAGATATCGCTACCCCACCTTCGTTATACTGACAACCCCACGGGTAATCACACGGCACGCAATCAACAGGTTGCCAAAGTGAGCACCCCCAAAAGCAACATGGCGGCTGGCAAGCGACAGTGGAGCAGTACGAGTAAGGCCTAGCGAGCTGGACTGCTTTTTGCTAAAATACGATTCTCAAGTGCGTGCGCCCGTTCGCGGCCTTCCGTGCGCACTGAAGCACTCCAAAACGCGCCTCGAACCACGGACACCGCACGTATTACGAGTAGTGGCGACGATGTGAAAGGAGGGGGGGGGGGGGGGGCATTTGAGGGGGTTGTCCGCGACTGCTTTCGCGCGGCCGGCTGCATTTACTTCGCGATAAGAAAACATTCAAGAAAGGAATCGTATAGCGACAAATGGAATGATATCTTTATTGAACAGAGCGTCTCCTTGCTGTGCTTGCCAAGTGATCCGGCGGTTTCGGTTGACAGCGGTGAGGCGAAGCATCACCGATTTAAGCGGCGTCGGTTCCGATCGTTCAATGCTCCTGCTCACCTGTTAGCATTCGTTATCCACTTCCAAGTCCCTGGTAATCCTCACCGCGTTTGTGCACGCACTTCGCCCTATTCACCGCACGGAACACCCATTCAACTGGCTATAAGACTGATCCCACTGGGACGAGAGGCTGAGAACCGAACCCTTTGGGGCTGCTCCGTCGAGCCATGGAACGCCTCCATGTTTTTTACTCAAATAAGTAGACACATAAACGCGCGACTCCTTGAATTGGGCGGCGCCACGCGCCACCTAACGGACAGGGCTCAAACTAGAAAAAAACGAAACCAACAGTCTTTATGTTCAGCGCTTCGCCAGACATTCAGGTATGTACATATTCTACTACACACTTCACACATACCCGACATACAGACACCATAGCATTCTGCACAGGAACGCGTTCAGACACAGCACAAGGTACTATATGAGATATTGACACTCTACATTACTATACACACGTCTAGTCGACACCGCCACCTTATATACTGCTGTATTTTCTGTGACCGATTAGGATGGTGACCACTGTCATATTTTGCATAAATGCGAAAAGACTGTGCAAGGTTTACGCGTATATATTATTTTCCTCTACTGCCCTTAGGAAAGCGCTCGTATCTCTAATGTAATCCATTGCAAAAGTGAACTGCAGGTTATGAATAAATTTGAATAGTTGCGACACGTCACGTTTTGATCAGTTTCGTTTTCTCGCTAGCCTACACTTTAAGTATACAGAAGCCTGTTTCATTGATTGTATTAATTATCGAAAACAATTTCTGCAATCACAACTTTCTGAGCACGCTGATGCATTTTCTTTTCTCTTTTTACATATCCGAATGACTTCAGCGGCGGTTGAGTAAATGTTGAGTACACTGAGCGCGCGCAGGTGATTCTAGCCAAGGAGGTTAGAAGTACTAGGAGGGGGCACGTTGCAGTATTGGTGAAGCCTAGTCATAAAAAGTTTAAACGATTTTGTGCCCAGCGTGACCGCAGATCTGTCTGGCGATTGGTGCGCGTGACATGTCACGTGCGAGATGGATGGTTGATTGTAGTAGGATTCCTTGCAGGCTTGCGCGCGCTCCGTCCGGTAGGTTTCATCAGATCGAAGGCTAGACGAAGGCTAGCTACGATCACGTGATGTGGTGAGAGTAAGGATAAAAATGAGAAAGGGGCCAGGCGTCAAGGGAGCATGGCTTGCGGAGGCTACGCGGCTGACGTCATGCCCTCTCCTACCCTTCTATTCTCCATGATTCTAGCGAAGCCCGTCCGCCGGTCCTCCCCGAAGCGTTGTTTCAGTTTTCTTCTTTTCGCTACAATTGTTTCTGCTCAAGCGTGTGTCTTTCAAATATGCGTTCTATGCGCTCACGCTCGCGCCAAGAGGACAGTGCAGAATTGCCGCTTTCGGGCCCGTGCCTTCACCTGCAACGAACGCGAAATATGTATGCTAAATTATGTAAAGCCTGGTTCAGACAGTGGCTTTTGACTGCGTCTGACTGCGTTGCGGCAGCGAGAAACCAGGGCATCCCTGCTGCTTACATCGCGTGCGAAGATGATTCCTTGAATTGGATTCCACGCTTCATACGAAGCACAGTCGTGCCGGTGAGTCGCTTTCGGTTCTCGACGCAAAGCTGTCAAACTCATTCAAACGCAAGTGTCTGAACCGGCCGCGTTTGCAAAGCGGTTGCGAACGCGGTTGTATAAATATTGTGGGCACCCTGGCGGCTCCCAAGCCAAGTTGCCCGACTGCGAGGCTCAAGCCGAACTTTTCCCGCGTGGCGGCGACGTCACGCCAGCCACGCGCACATCGGATGCGCCGCCTTGATAAGGCAGATCAGAGGCGGCGCACGGGAAGTCGCTGCCTGGACTCCGGCAGCGCCGGTAGCAATGTTAATCGTCTTGTCCATGTCCAATTAAATGTAGTTTCTTGTTGTTGAAACCGTTGGCTCCGTGTTATTCCTCCGGGTCGGGTATGCAGCAAGGCAAACCGACCACAATGGCGCCCAACCGTGGTATGCTACCCACTCGCAGGAATTTCACGAGGCTTGGTTTCTTCTTTCGGTAAGCCTTTTTTATATTCCCCGTGTTTCCTATCGTTGTTTCGTGCTTCCGTCACGTCTACGTTTGTTGTATTGGCGTGTTTGTGACCGTGTCTTTGTGAACGCGGCAATCGTTTTGCGCGCTTGTGTTGGGTTTTTGGGGGCGTTTCTTTTTTTGTGCTCGCAGGCATGCTCACGCGGGAGCAGGAAGCCGCGATGGCCGCAGCAGCACAAATGAACCTGCTCACGAAGGTCACGGAGATGTGCGACTCCGTGATGCAGCGCCTGGCCCACACGCCTGGCCAGCAGGAAACCCCACCGCGAGAGCCCAGACCACACTTGACTGTTCCGGTCTACATGGGGTACGACGACGTCAAGTCCGTGGCAGACTTCCTGGGCGAGCTGCAGACGTACCACCTTGCCTCCGGTGCCTCGGAAGCCTTCATCGTGGAGCGGATTGTCCCGCTGGCGTTGCAAGCCAGCGCCAGGTGCTGGTTGGGGTGACAGGCCCCCTTCACCAGCCTGGCGGACTTCCAGACAAGGCTTCGCGAAGAGTTCCTGCCTGCAGGCTACGCGACGCAGATTCTCCGAGAGCTCGAGGCAAGGACGCAGCACCCGGATGAAAGTCTGGTCCGGTACGTTCGGGTCATGCAAGAGCTCTTCAAGAGGGCGGACCCGAAGTCACCGGAGTCGGACAGAGTAGCTCGGGTCAGAAGACAGTGTCACCCAAGGTACCACGTCTACCTGATCAACCGCACCTTTGAGACCCTTGAAGAGCTAGCCCGGGGCGCCCGCCTCATCGAGGAAGCTCTTCATGCCGAGCGGAACTACGTGCCGCCGCCACCAGCCAAGTACGCGCTCGAACCGGCATGCGCATGGCGGGGCCCCGAGGCCTCCACGCAAGTGGACTGTCCGACCGAGACCTCCCTTCCCCACCACGTCAACCAGGAGAGTTGGCGTGGCATGCATGGTGAACTCCCGTGCGGGATAAGCGTATGTTCGCCTAACTCTCCCCGAGAGGTCCCCGGAGGTCACAGCGAGGCCCGTGAGGGTTTCGGGCGGGGGTCGCCACGACAGGTGGGAGGTCGTTGGCCGTGCCCTATCGCAAGCTGGGGCCCAACGGAGATCACCACCCAAGCGAACCATCTTCATCAGTCTGCTCCTGCAAGTGCTGGCGAAAACTGGCACGGTGCGGTCGCAAACCCGCAGCCCAGCAGCATTGACCCCCGCCGCAACGGAACAAGCCCTCCCCACAACAGCCAGTCGCAAGCCTGGTGGAGGCCCTCCCATAGTGGTTCCTTATCCGATCACTGGAGGCGGTCCGACGGGCACCTCGGTGCCGGTGGCCTAAGCAGGCAACTGTCGTCGGACTGCTGCTACGAGTGCGAGCAGCCCGGCCATCACCGAAACCAGTGTCCAAGACTTCCGGACACTACAAACAAGAGGTGGCACGAGACGGCGGCAAAGGGCCGGAACCAGAACCAGGGAAACTACTACGGCCGGCGACGCTGAAACCAGACAGCCACTCGCCGACGGCCGTTGCAGTCCCTGGGAGCAGTGAGGCCGTTGCACAGATTCCATCGGTATGTCGAATCCAGCCCGAGCCTAATATCATTGAACCGCGCATGACAATATCACTGCTCGATTTTCCCATTGCCGCACTTTTGGATTCTGGGGCCGCTATCTCGCTCATAGGGGATTTCGTTTTCGAACTCTGCAAAGCAAAAAAGATAAGCCTCCGGGAGTGCGAAACCCGTTTGCAGCTAGCTTCTGGTACAGCGATAACAGCTGGAGGAGCCGTGAGGCTGCAGATTCGGTTTAATGGAAAGAAGCGACGTCAGCGATTTCTTTATATGCCAGGACTTGTGGTACCTGTGATCCTGGGCCGAGATTTCATTACAGGCGAAAGCATGACACTCGACTTTTCTGGTGGTGGATACCGGCTGGGACAACAACCGGAGCTGACTCCGTTTACCAAAAGGGAGGACTGCATCCCTAACTCGACCACTGCAGCCCACTTCACCACGGTGCCAGGCGTCTTGCCTGCCGGCGTTCGAGAATCGTTGCGAAAGTGCCCCGCAAGCAGCCAGCAGAAGCAGGAGCTGCAAGCCGTCCTGGAGTCTTTCTCACCGATGTTCACGGAAACACCTGGAAAGACTGACATTCTGCTGCACCGTATTGAAACCGGTGACGCGCCGCCTCGGAGGTGCAACCCTCGACCGATCAGCGTCCACAAAAGGGCACTCCTTGATGCGGCGCTCGAGGAAATGATCGACACCGGTTCAGTGCGTGAGTCGAAGAGCCCCTGGGCATTCCCCGTTGTTCTCGCCCCGAAAAAAGACGGAACAGCCAGACTCTGTGTGGATTACAGGCGGCTTAACGATGTGTCCGTACGAGACAGCTACCCTTTCCCCAGCATTTCCTCCGTGATGTACGCGCTCGGTAACGCGACCGTGTTTACAACGCTGGATTGCAGTCGCGGTTTCCTTCAGATAGAGATTCACCCATCAGACGTTCCAAAAACGGCTTTCATCTGCCACAGAGGGTTGTTCGAGTTCACCCGACTGCCGTTTGGCTTGTCTAACTCTCCAGCCAGTTTTCAACGCCTGATGGATGTTGTACTTGGGAACTCGAAGTACGAATTTGCCATGGCGTACATGGATGACGTGGTTGTTTTCTCGAGAACTATCGAAGAGCATGTCGAGCACCTTCGCATTGTACTTGAGCGAATGCGTAATGCTGGGCTCACGATTCATCCCGGAAAGGTTCAGTTAGCCGCGCCCAAGATTAACCTCCTTGGATTCGTTGTGGATAACGGCACGCTCCGCCCCAACGAAGATAAGTTGCGCGCGCTTACGGAATACCCAAGCCCACATGACATAAAGAGCCTACAAAGATACCTCGGAATGATTGCGTTCTACCGGGATTTCATTCCACACTGTTCCGAGATATCGCAACCGCTCTATCACCTCCTAAAAAAAGGCGTCAAGTGGTGTTGGGCCGAACAACAACAATGCGCATTCGCAGCCCTTTCAAAAGCCGTGACTGACAACGCTTGTTTACAGCTCCCAGACTTGAACAAGCCGTTCGTTCTGCAGACAGATGCAAGCGACTGTGGCCTGGGTGCTGTATTGCTGCAGGAGTATGGCGGTGTGCTTCGGCCAGTCGCTTTCACGAGCCACACGCTAACTTCAGCCGAGCGCAACTACAGTGTCGCAGAACGTGAATGTCTCGCCATTATTCATGCTTTGAAGCGCTTCGATATGTACCTAGATGGCGCAACGTTCCAGATTCAATCTGATCACTTAGCGCTATCATGGCTAAGGGGACTTAAGAATCCAGCTGGACGTCTTGCTCGTTGGGCGCTCACGCTACAACAGTACGACTACTCCATTGTGTACCGCCCGGGGTCAACTAACAAAGTTGCTGATGCGCTTTCTCGTGCTCCACTTCCTGAGGAACACTCGCAGGATACCCATGGCTTGGTGACCGTCGCGGCCACGACACGAGGATCCCGAGATTCACGGTGGGGTACATTGGTGAGCCGCGAGGAGCTTCGCAAGGCGCAGCTGGATGACGGACTCTGCCAACGCGTGTCCGCTTGGCTGGCAGCAAGAGGTCCAGTCGACCGCCCAAGTGACGAGGAGTTCGACTCCTACTTGATGAGCGACGACGGCCTCCTGCTGCGCTACATCCCCCAGGCGGACGGCGATCCGGATGGCTCGGCATTCCGGACCGTGATACCCCGCAAGCTACGTAAGCTTTTCATCCGATACATGCATGACTCTGCCTTGGCAGGACACAGCAGTGGGAGCAAGACTTACGAAAAGTTATCCCAAATTGCTACCTGGCCAGGCATGAGGCAGGATGTGCTCCGATACGCTCGTAGCTGCTCGGTGTGCCAGAAGGCAAAACCACGTGGTGGCCAGCCCCCCGGTCTCATGCAACCAATCGCGAGTCAGAGCCCTTGGCAGATTTGTTGCTGTGACGTCATGGGCCCCTTCCCACGTAGTACCCGGGGCAATCAGTACTTGTTCGTGGTAACCGACCACTTCACGAAGTGGGTTGAGTTATTTCCATTGCGGAAGCTAGATTCGCAAAAAATCTGGGAGTGTCTACTCGAAACATTCGCTAGGTTTGGCTTTCCTGCACAGCTTGTAAGCGATAATGCATCCTATCTCACGAGTAAGGTGTTTGTGGACGCATGCGCGGTACTGGGAATCAAACACAAAAGAACTTCCCCGTACCACCCGCAAGCAAACATCACGGAAAGGGTAAATCGAAACCTTAAGATGATGCTAGTGGCCTACACCGAGCGCCACAAGGACTGGGACGCGAAACTGCCCGAGCTGGCATTCGCGACCCGCACAACCACTAATCGGTCAACGGGTCTCACTCCTGCCCAATTAAATTTCGGCAAGGAGCTCGCATTCCCGCTTTCTAACAGCCTCCTTTCTACAGAGTCTGGAGGAAGGCCTCGCCCCTACGTGAAGTTCGTAGAGGACCTGCGAAAGCGCTTCTCCGATAACCTTCGAGAGGCCAGAGAAAATCTCGACGTCGCCCGGGTACAGCAGGCTGAACAGTACAACTGGGGGCGACGTGACTTGCAGTTCGAGGTGGGAGATTTTGTACTCCGGCGTACTCACCCACTGAGTGACGCCGCTCGAGGCTTCGCAGCCTCCCTCGCCAACAGGTGGGAAGGTCCGTTTCGCGTGCGTGAAAAGTGCTCGCCACTCACTTACAAACTAGTTAACTGTGAGTCTAGTGAGGAAACCGGACCTGTTCATGTCACCGACCTTAAACGATTTTTCCAAGCAGAAGACGAAGATTCCTCGCAGGACCGGAACGACAATGACGGCAGTTCCGTACCGGAAACCCCCTTGTCTCCACCAAGGCGGCGGTATAACCTGCGACGTCGGTGACACCAAAGAGAGAGGAACCTTTTTTTTTGTCTCCTTGGCTTTGCCTCTCTCGCATTTTGGGGGTAGTTTTCTACTTCCACGGATCTGCCCCTTTTTCAAGAGAGGGGGGAGAAGATTGTGTGCCCACCTCAGATCCGTTATTTCAAACTTTCTGGAAGGGGTCCGAAGATAACGTCAGGCTCAGCCCTCAACTGAGTCCCATGTCGTCTGCTTCCATGTTTTCTACGAAGCTGACTCATGGACAAAACCGTCGCCACACCCGCCCTCTGAACGACACGGCGGCCGGTCTCATCGTGGACCGCGGCCACCCTCTACAGGACCACGGGCAAAGCAGCCACCTGGTGGAGCCCTGATCCCGAACAAGCGACAAGCTGGAGCTGACCGAGCCGCCGCGCTCGTCAGCAGCCGCCGCGCTCGTCCAGCAGGCGCCGGCCGGACTTGCAACGTCAGTCCGCCCAACAGCGCCATCCACCCCCTGACGCCCACAACGTCTCCGTCATCGACATGCCGGACGAAGCTTGAGGGGGGGGAAGTGTGGGCACCCTGGCGGCTCCCAAGCCAAGTTGCCCGACTGCGAGGCTCAAGCCGAACTTTTCCCGCGTGGCGGCGACGTCACGCCAGCCACGCGCACATCGGATGCGCCGCCTTGATAAGGCAGATCAGAGGCGGCGCACGGGAAGTCGCTGCCTGGACTCCAGCAGCGCCGGTAGCAATGTTAATCGTCTTGTCCATATCCAATTAAATGTAGTTTCTTGTTGTTGAAACCGTTGGCTCCGTGTTATTCCTCCGGGTCGGGTATGCAGCAAGGCAAACCGACCACAATATCCAGTACGATTGCACGCGCACTCCATGACATCAAGTGCGCGTGCAATTGGACTGGGTCTTTATACAACCGCGCTCACAACCGCTTTGCGAATGCGGATCCGCTTCCAGTGTGAATGAGCTGTTGAACATCAAAGAATGCCGAGAACATAGTTCTCTGCGCTGCACCTGCTGTCGTCTCCAGCAATATTTTTCCTAAAAAAAAAAAAAAAAAAAATCTAGAACAAATAGCACGTATATGTTTGCCAATGCATTATTTTCGGAAATTTACTTGGAATCTTTTATATAGATAAAAGGAACGCGTGCTGGAAGGCCTGAAATCCTAGTCCCTTTCGAAGTACTCCGCCTTGGATGACACATACTTGTTTGAGCATTTTTTTTTTTTTATCGAGTATGCTCGATGAAATGTGCCAAATGAGCCAGTGAAGGCGAATCATGTATCCCGAGACAGAGAAATAGTGAAATACACGAACATGATCGCAGATATCTGTGTAGGTTCGTCCCGTCCGGCCTGAGTCGTGGTGTGCAATGCTTCATACTTCACTGCACTTGCAAGCAAAAAAATTGGGTACGACAGGAGCGCAAGTTCGGCGGAACGGGCGGAACCGAGGAGGCCACTTGCAACTGAACTGCACGCAGAACTGACCGATCACACCTTTATTGAGAGCACGCTCTTTACTGAACCGCACAATAAAAGACGACAAGAGTATCTCGTCCGACGAACATTCAAGTCAACTCACGCCTGTGCGTAGCTTTCTGTGCTTTTCTAGAGATTTGGTTAAATTCCTCGAGCACGACGCCAGCTGCCAGCTGTTGTTTACTGTTGTACATCGTAAAACCCGCGACGGAACCAAAAAGGACAACCGCGATACTTTTTATCTGCCTCGGGTTTTAGTAGGTGCGTACCAATGTTGCCTGTACTTGTTTGTTTTCTGCCAGTTTAGGCGAAATGAGCCACACGCTTGTTTCGAGCGGTTTAAATTTGAATAAATAATAACCAACGCACAAAGAAAACAAGTTTTAAGTACTTTTTGAGATTTTTGAAGTGACTTTTACTATTAAACGACTGCATGCACTTGAATGTTCAATTCAAGAGTTTATAAAACGTGACTACCCCATGCTTGTCACCTTCCAACAGGGTGCTAACTCTCAATGGCTCGAGCCCAGTGGGTAGTTAGGTAAGCCTGTGGGGTAGTTACAGCCGTCAAAACGCACGATGACTAGGGGGGGTGCTCACTTTTTCTTAGAGTGCATGGCAAGCATTCGTGGGCTTCCAGCATACCTATCAGGTTCACCGCGGGCAATAATACTTTTTTAGCGGCATTCGAGATGGTAGCTGTAAAGAAATGAATATTTTGGGATATGCATTAAAATAACACAAAGAAAGGGACACAGGCTCTATCAATTGCATTGTCACTAACGCCGCCTCTCTGTACCTACCACCATTCGGTTGAAAATGTAGCTTTTTTTGTTTAGCTTGATCATTATTCTGGAATACTTTTTCCCCCCTTTTATAGAAGTATCTCGAGAATAACTCGTTACATAAAATACAAATGTATCTGACTATTAGCAGTTTAGCCTTAGAATGCATGTATTCCATCATTTTTGTTCCGGAATTCTTTTTGGGGTATCTCTGCCCAGCCATACGCTGGGACAAGCTCATTGACACCCTTAAGGATGTAGAAGATTTAGTGTGAACTCTGTCGCAGAAGTTGTCTTCGGTGCTGACAAAAACGTGGACGCGAATTCCTGGTTTGCAAAATAGATTTTATGCGTAAGAGCAATCGTTCCCATATAGCATTACGCAGATAGACCAGTCTCGCTTCTGTGCCATGGCCAGAGCGTTGAAGACAACATGTATGGTACAGTAGAACTTTATTGATATTCAGAATTTTTTGGTGTACTGTGATGATCCATGATGTTTATTAGGTGTCATTTACTGGGTCTTTTAGAGATGGCTTACAAGCATCCCTGAAATAGGATGGTTAAGAAAAAACATGTGTCGTGGAACAAACTGCCAGCCACGGCGGAAGTCTGGATTGCAAAAAATACCCATCAGCAAAAAAAAATAACTGCAATTCGGTAATTAACTTTTTAAACATATGGTTAAAATAAGAAACTTGCTAAGCATATCTAAAAACTACTAAATCAACTCATTAAAAAAAAATTAAGGCTCCAACAATATTTTACGACGTTCGGGGGAAAAAAAACATGTTTTTTTTAACTCGTTTTTAATGGCGATTTCCATTGGTCGTTTTGGAGCTCTCCGTGGCCGACTTTTCAGGAGCGTGCATATTTCACAAGCCGATCGGGATCGCGACAGACGTGTTCCACTCGTGGCTTTGGGTCAGCTCCCATCCCATATCTCTATCGGGATACAAGAAAAGTCCCTCCGCTGATTTCGGCGGATTGGACAGGAAGCCAGCCTGTTGAGTTCTCGGCACGCACACGTGACTTCCTTTCTCGCCTCGGAAGAATTCGCGATGGCCGGTCGCGAAGTGTCGCCCGCTTTAAGGCTGAACCGCATGTAAGCGATTTAGCGAACGAAGAGACGAGCAACGGCACAACCGAAGAGAGTCAGCGACGAGCGACGGAGATTTTTCACTTCCGCTTGTCGCTTCGCTCGGTTTTTGGATTTCTAGAGGATGTCGCTCATTGCCTTGGTCGCTTGCTCCCGTTGCTTCCATGCGGTTTGCTTCGTCGCTCGACTGACCGAGCGACAGCGAAGCGGGTCGCCATCACTTCTCTCCTCGCTCGTCAAATGGCTTACATGCGGTTAATACTTTACTGATTCTGCTGCTTGATAACAGTTCGTCGTCAAGTTGCTTGAGCGGCTCCTCCAGCAGCAGTGGGTCGAGTAGCAGCGACGACGAGTATTGCTCAGTGTGCGTCCCGCATCACTTGGAATGCCTTTTCGGACCTCCGCAGTAGATGGACACCGCTCACGAGTATCTCGATGAAGACGAAAGTGGGCTACGCTGATGCACATCGCTAATCGACACGCATCTTTCACATCATGATTAATATCGGTCGTGCGCTGAACAGTTAGGTGATTCTCAGGAAGTTGAATGAAGGGAAGGCATCCGCGGATCCCGGAGGATTGGTAATGCTCCAAGGCAAGGATGGGCAGTATTTTAAATACAAGTATTTGAAATAGGCATTTCAAATACTTTGTGTATTTTGCATTTGTATTTAATTACAAATTGGGTAATGCATTTGACGTGTGTATTTAAATACTAAAACGTGGGTATTTCAAATACAATTGTAATTAAATACAATTTTGTGGGCGAAAATACATCCCTCAAACTTATTGTCACTGTCCAGAGCAGGAAGAAAACTACGTTCTGCACCAAATGCAGTGTCTCTCAATGGAGCACAAGTGTTTAGTGACTTAGGGATTACGGTGCTAGTCCAGGGCAAGAATAGCGACGAAATCGACGTTCACAGGCAGACTGGCTAAATAAGTGCATGTAACAACTTGTGATGCTTTCCAGCCTGATTTCCATCCATATTTTTGCCTGGAACATTCTAAATGCGCGGGTCGTCTAGATTTTCGTAACTGGTGCGAGTTGCAACAATAAAAAAATTCTCTAGCTAGAGCTGCGCGTCTTGGTCGTCTCGATTCTTTGTTGGTCTATACCAAAATGTAATCGACAAAAAAAGCTGCTTGAAGCTCTGTACTTTTTCACCTATTACGTCCAAGCTGATTACAATTTTTGTGGTTATATTTCTATTGCGTTACTAGAGCCTCGCACACTAACTCCAGAGTGTGCGATGCAAAATTAAAATGAGATAACCAGAAACCCGTTGCAGGTGCCCTAAAGTAGCTGATGCAAATTTTAAGAAATGTATTTGGAAAAGTATTTGGAGGAGACCAAATACATTTGGTTGTATTTACATCTTGTACTTAAATGCTTTTTGGAAACGTAATTATATTTGTAATAAATAAATTTTGGTGAAGTATTTTGTATTTGATTTCGATACATATTTGCATGTATTTTGCCCATCCCTGCTCCAAGGGCATCCGGAGGCGGGGTGACTCCGCTCAGATCGCGCGTTCCATCTCGGATCTGGTCTACCGACCCCGGCGCGCTTTGAAACGACCAGTTGAATTCGCCATTAGTTTCTGTTTCTTATTGGAGCGCATCTTTCCGTCAGCGGTCCTGCTCCCCGTTGGCTGAGGTGCGAAGCCACCGCCTCGTATAGTTGCGCCTCCCTTGTAAGATGGAGGAACGTACAGCTCACTTGTTTTGCGCGTCTCGGTCGCCGAGGAGCCGGAGTGCTGGCGCGAAGATGCGATCTGTTAATAAACCGAAACCTAAAAACGCGCCAAAAGTAAGATTTTTTTTTAGTGCTGTAAAATGTTGGTTTGGCTTTATATCTTTCTAAAATCTGCTGATCTAATGGTTTTTTATTATGCTTAGCAAGTTTGCCATTGGGACCATATGTTTATTTTCGCTATTCAAAAATTAATCACTAAATTGTAGGCAATCATTTCGCTAATCAGTATTTTTCTTTTTGGAACTCCTGACGTCCTCTGTGGCTGGCACTTTCTTTTGAGAAAAAAAGTTCCTTTTTTTCTCAAAACTCTATTTTTGGAGATCTTTAAAGGATCTAATGAAACACTCGTATAGATATGTTTTGGTCAATTTGAGGTGCTTCTGAAGGATTGACTATTCTTCAATCGTTCTCTCTGTCGAATCCGCCATGCAAAAAAAATATAAAAAAATGTGCACGTTGTGTAACGAACAAACCCTCAAGCTTGCCGATAGTTATAGGGTTTGCCACCGAGCCCTGATTGGCTGATCGCGACCCCCTATCTCAGCGTCGTCTGCTTCTTTGCAACGTCGTCTGCTCGCAACGTCGTCCGCGTCTGTCTTACCTTTCCTGAGACTTTCGAAATCGCGCGAGCTCGACTTCGCCATCAGAGATTGCAGACGAAATAACTCGAGTACGTTGTTTTTGTCTAACAACTAGCAGATGCGCATCAAGGAGGGAAGTCAAAGGACTCACTGGCGAGGTGTCCCCAGGCGTCGAGGTTTGTTTGCTAAGAACCGAGAGTGAGCGAGTTAGTGCCCGCAAGTTCCCTCCCAAATACTTTTTCCCTCCTTTCGTGTGCGGCGACACTTCTCACTCTTTAACAGCGTCGGCGGGTTGGCGCAGTTAACGTCGTCTGCTTTACGTCTGCTAGTCAAAGCGATGGCTGCTTTACCTTTCCTGCGTCTGTCGGAGATTCACCGCTTTTTTACCGGCGAGAGTCACCGTTGCCTCGGAAAACAAGGAGATGATAAGAGGAAGAGATTGACCTCTTAATCTAAAATTGAGGTCAGCGATCAAAGTATAAGACGGGAAGGGTTCGCAAGGGTCGCGCGGGCATATTCCATTCAGCACGCCAGCCGGTCGTGGGCAGACAGTCGCCGAGTCGGAGTGCCTGCTAGGCCTATCTGCCGAGCTCGCTTGGTCGTTGTCGGTGGAATCATAGCCGTTGGAGCTTTTCCCGAGTGTTTGTGGATCCAGCGTTCTTGTTCGTCGTGGTCTGTTTCAAGTACTTTTTACTTCTTTTTTGCTGCTTGAACTCGGGACGCGTGAGAAGCGCACGTAGAAAAATAAACGTCCGTTGGTCGTAGCGACCGCGACGCTGTCGACCATGCTGATTTGATCGTAAGAAGCGCGTAAGACAGCTTCAGAGCTGTCGTAGGATTTCGTCGTAACCTGCGCAAAACTTACGAAAATTTCGTTTCGCGAATACGAATTTGTTCTCAAGTTGTGTCTTACGGATATTTTTGGCGTAAGATTGTTTTGTGAACCTGGCCTCTGGCCTCTGGCCTCTGCACTTCCGAAAGTCGCAGGAAAGGTAAGACAGACGCAGACGACGTTGCGAGCAGACGACGTTGCAAAGGAGCAGACGACGCTCAGATAGGGGGTCGCGATCAGCCAATCAGGGCTCGGCGTTCTGACGTCACCGCTACCCCCTGCGCAAGAAGCAGACGAACTTGTCCTCCGCATAGAACGATGTTTTTGCAAGCGAAAAAGTGCTAGGCAGTTGAATGTATGGGTTCGTAGTGTCTCTATTTGGTGGCGCTGCTCGCGGTGCTGAAGGTCAACGGGGTAACGGGTACTGTAAAGTCATTAAAAATTAAAAATTTTATTGATTTGGAGATTGCTGCAAATATTTAAAAAAAAAATTAAGACTCGATTGATCGTACAGAGCCGAAGATGCTTGCGTTACGAGAAATATACTTAATGCGACGACATGTCATTGCGATATTTAGGTAGGTATGGGGTGCCTTCATGTGCGCTTTGAATAAGATAATATCATCTCACCATTTTCTACCGAATACTATTTTCTTCTGTAGCGTGCGAAATAGCCTTTCCCGGCGCGCGCTCTTTGCGTTGATTGTGCAACGGCAGTAATGTCGACGTGAGCGTTCGGAAGCGTCGCTGTGGTCGGCCTGCCATGATTGGCCAAATGCTGTCTATAACGTCAGCAAAGGATTTATCATCGACGGAACTAAGAGTAATGCAAGAGCTTCAATTTTGACGGTGTTGGCAGTGTTTCTTTGGGAGCGCAATGAGTTCAAGCGTTTACGATGCTAATTACAAATACCATCAAACTTGTCGTTAACGAGGTAATGACGTCACGTCACGGAATCATATGAGGGCGACACCAAGGCATCTCGCTCCTAATGTGAAGTGTTCACTGGCGGCCATAGCTGTGTGGTATGCGCGACTGCTGTGCGCGTGCTGATGGCGAGCTTCCACAGTTATTTTGCAACGTGCATTCCGCGCCATCATGATCGCCGGACTTAGAAGCCTATTAATGTGAGCTCATTTTCAGCGTGCACGCTCTACCTTTCCCTCAAACATGGCGTCCAATAAATACCGTCTATTAATTTTCCGCCAATTTTTCACTATTTTTTGTGTGTGAGCGTCCAGTCCGCATCAGGCAATAAATATAATTTCAGCACCCTAAACGAAATTAGATAGGAGCACTCAGAGAACACTAGGCACTTATTCAAAGGGGGCTCCCAAACCGCACGCACTTCCTGGTTGCCAAATTTCCAGCAATGCTGGCGCGATTGACGTCTCTTAGCCTCTTCGCCGACGTCAGCGGCCCGCCTGGTAGCGCACCTTGGTCTTACTACAGCTAAAGTGAACTAAAAGAGAAGTAGTGAGCTCAGCGAACGCTCACGGCTGCCGCACATCTTGTCGACAGCACGAGAGGGAGCCACTAAAGTATAAGCTGTACCAGCGCCTGTATCGCGTAGCATTTTCTGCGCTACTGGCGTTGTTGTCGTCGTCGTCGTCGTCGTTGTCGTCGTAGTCGACTCGGCATTGCAATTCAACCGAAATAAGCGACATAAAACACGAGGGAAAGATCTGAACGGGAGCCAGTTCGTGCTGCCAAACCGCAAAACCAAATCTGTTCGCCGAAAGTACTCGGAACGGTAGGACCCAACCGCAAAGTCGCTGCGCACATCCGGGACCTTTCCACGATCGCCGTTTCACAGCGATGCATAGCGCGCGTCGGTGACTGATCTCACTAGACCTCCTCTAGTTCATTGTACTATAGCGTTACAGAAAAGGTTCGTGACCTGTAGTACATTGGCTGACTGTGATGTAACTAATAAAACACGTCCTTTGCTCTATGAGATTTGCTTTGACGACGTTAATTCCTGGAGAAGCTGTTCATTATAAGAAGTGTTTAATGTGAACACCTATGTTTGCGCGAGATATGAGCGATGGTATACAAATAAACGCATTGGTATTAGTCATTGACATCTTGAGAAATGAAGGAGGAAGCTTATTAATGTTCGCGTTCTTATGGGCAATCGTCGCTTCATAGGCCACGTCGCAATAATAAAATGTTCGGAATTCACTTTGGCCAGCGCATCTGATGTTCGCACGCCCTATAGAGGGTCGCCTCTTCGGTGACAATACCCGTTGGGGAGCCACCTGGCGAAAATGAGTTGAGTAGCCAGTCCTCCGATTAACTGATAATAAGCGATCGCAAAGCTAGTGCCTAAAGAGTCGTCGTAAGATTTTCTTCTGAGGCCGCGGCCGGGTCGGACACACTGATTCTATTATCGGAGATTCAGTAGATGGGATGGAGGCGTCTGGGTTCAAATGAACTTACTACACCTTGCTTGACGTCCGTCAAATAAGAATCTTCAATGCAGCGAGAATCTTTATGTCAGTACGGCTAGGATAGAAAAGACAAGTAAGACGTGAGTCGCTGAAAGGCGTTCTCGCTAAAATTTCAGACCACGTTTCAACTAGAACGTACCGTCGAAACCCTTTCATAAAAAAATCAGACACGGAAAAGAGTATCAGCACCAAAAGGGGCTTTAATTGGCATTCTTTTCAGAAAAAAAGGCGCCTTTTGTTGATGTGTAAAAAAAAAGAACTGCTGCAAGAGCCTTTCTAAGGGCACTCAGTTCGCAGCTTTTGAAATCCGGTAGTGCACTCATGGATTGAATTAAAATCGAACGCAAAAAGCATCCTATATTCTTTCTCTAAAGTGTCAACGAAGAAATTCTTTTACTTCGAGTGTCCTTTCACGTTTTCCGAACCTCTCTTGAACTTTCTCTTCCCACTGACAACCTTTACACATTTCGAAACGCCTTTCCTCGAAACGCGAGTCTAACGATTGCATTTTATTTTGGCAAATTTCAAATAAATGTTTTACTTCATATGTCAAGCATACTTACCATCCAGCGCTGGAATACGCACGAATAATGCATTCCGATACTTCATTTTTTCTCGTAACGTAAGAACGAAATTTTTGCGTGCCGATGAAAGAAACGCCGGTTTCGAAAGATTCTTGGAGTTAGGTAACCCTATCGTCGTATGCTCGGGTCGTCATGCAGGACCGCACAAAAGAGGAAAAGGGGGGAATCTTCCGGTGCTTCTGTCGTTGGTTCGGCAGTCCGTGACAAAGCGCAAAAACACGATAGAGACGAACGGGGCGAGACCCGCTGACAAGGAAATGACCACTGTGAGATATAGTCGGTTGGTGACCGTAGTCTATCCGTCTGCCTGAGCAGATCGATAGTCCCATAGATGCGGGAAGTAGAGATGTATTTGATTGTGCGGAAGGGAGGAAGCCAGGAAGACATCACCGGATATTTGCTTCGGCTGGATAAAAGATAACCTTCGTGCGAACTGGAAAAATAAAATTGACTGCATGCTTGGTCATTCTGCCAAACGCGTTTAAATGAATTGTAGTTCCATAGGACATCTTTGTCAAAAGGTGTCTTGAAATGGGATGAAAAAAAATCATTAAAATACTTCTAATGTTTCGCAGGTCTTTGAATCTTAGGATTTTTACCGTGGTGATTACGTAATTGCACCGCACGCAAAGCGCAGTGCGGCGATCTTAGTGGCTGTCGCGGTTGTTGCCGCTCTTTTTGTTGTGCTTAACAGTGTTGCCGCTGTCTTCTGATTTTGAAATTATACAGAGCAACGGCTTATGTACCGAGAGATACGCTGTAAAGTCCATCCAGCGTAGTCTGGGAAGGCCTCGCTCCAAGACGCAATCGACGGTGGTATATATCCGCTCCTAATCGCCAGGACCCTGATCTTGAGGCGGGCGTTGGCGTTCTGTTGGCATTGTGACAAGCCTGAGGATAAATAGTAGATTGTTCCGGTAACTCTGATAATGATACCCAATACTCCGCCAACGCCACTTTGCATGCATCGTTTCGTCATCGGCTATCGTTATGGAAGGTAACGGAAGGATCTGCTAATTCGTGGCTTGCACATAACGTCATTTCCAATGCCGTCCTGAGAAAAGGGAAAGAACGAGCTTTCCTCTTATCAGGATCCTCATTTGTGCCAGAAGATTATAGAAGATTAACCTGCCACTAAAAATTCTTACAGAAGCAGCTTCCCTCTCCTCCTTTTACTTGGTGTTCAAAAGTATGCGATGTGACGTCAGTGCAAGGAGCCTATACTTCCTATTGTTTTTCCGTGAAGCTGCGTGCGCTTCCCTTCAGCACCACCCGGATACAATGCCTTTGCGCTGAAATGTCTGGGTCACCAAAGAGGGAAAGCGCGCTATCCTGCCCTCTCCACTCCTGGTTCCGCGCGCGCTTTCTACACAACCTCTTTTTCGTCTCATCTCTTTCTTGCTTCTCCACCTGTCTCCGTTCTGCGAGCTTTCTGACACCGCGTGCTTTGATCCACCCGTTCTTACGTACTGCGTCCCCCATACAAAAATGTCCTGGTCGGCTCTAGAAAAATATTGATGTGGTCGGCTTTAGCTTTTTGGCCCAATTACCTAAATAATGTTCTATGGCTGTCTTTGGCAATTCTTATGGTCCCATTTATGGGCCTCTTTAGCTTTGTTTAGGCCCCTATCACTATCCCCCATAGCGCTCTTTAGCATTTCTAATGGCTGGCTAAAGACGTTCGTATGGCTTACAATATGGCTCTCTTTAGCTAGCACACTCTAAAAAAAGTTAATTTCAAGTTCCCCCAACTTTTGAACGCTACATGGTCGATACAGATACATCCCTGAACGCACAGAATACACAGAACGCAAGCAAAACACCGCCCCCCTCCCCTCCCCATAACAGCAACAACGCAGCGACACCGGATCCCCACCCCTCTCTGCATACGCTAAGTTCGCGCTAGCTCTAGGTATGGCATTCTTATTTTTGAATTCGACTTTGCCTGTGACTGCCATCATTTGTCGCATAAACATGGAGAGACTTAATACATTATTTGAGTTGTCTCTTGGAATAGCCCCCATTTCTTAATTCGGCACTATGAGCAAATCAAATGTAGATCATTAGGCTAATTAAGTAAAACTTAATAATTATCTTTTTAATAAGTTTGATTAATCATCTTGACAATGAAGTGTTGAAATGCAGTACACTGGTTCTAAAAATATCAATCAAGCTATTGCTTGATTGCAGTGTTCAGTGCCAGTGTAATCTGTTTTCAGTTTTGGTGGGTAATAACTAATTTTAATTGTTGCACAAGTATTTCATGGATTTTTCGAACAAACAATATTACTGGTTTTCAAGACTCGCTGCAACAGCAGAGAAGATACCTTCGGTCATACTTTTTCAACGGTATTACAAAAATTTAGTATCGTTTTAATTTTCTAACCTGGAGCGTTTTTCCTATAAAAAGTAAGTGCCGGGAGTGATAACGACCCACGAACCATGGCTTTGGTATCGCAGCAAACGTCTAAGATAATAATAATAATAATAATAATAATAATAGCTTTATTTACCATGTATAAGCATGGTGGGGGCTGAGGAAAAAAGCTGTCCAAGCAGTTTGACTGGTCCTCAGCCCCCCTCAGGTACATACAGTGGCGAGAAAGACATTTAAAAGAACACAAGAAATTATATAATAATACAAGGTACTTTCATCATAACAATGAACAACAGACAACTATCAGCAATACATCAAACAAGAATAACACTTGCCTATAAAAGAAATCGGGAAGTTGTACGCAAGCAAGGGAAAACTATCCAAAATATTCTAAGATGCTTCAACATAATATATATATATACATATATATATATACATGCATACATACACATATATAAACACGCATATATACATGCACATACACATACACATACATACACACACATACAAAAAGACATATATTATACACACGTGCATACACATACACACATACACACGTACACACAGACATACATATGTGTGTTTTTATGCTTCGTACATTGCGCGAAGTTCACTATATCTGCAAGTGTACAGATCAAAATGAACGTGGGTGGTGATAGTTGTTTAAAAGGGATGGTAAAAGATAACGGAGACATTCTTTTCCGGAGTTTAGTCGCGTTGTAGGGACTACCCAGCTCTCTTTGTGTCTTGTACAGTAACTAGAGGTTTTTATTTGCAGTTGGGAAAGTTTGCGTATATTACTTATATTTCTCTGTGTTTCTAATTTATAGCGAGCACTCAAAGGATATCTGTATAGGTTGTGTGCCCTGATAACGCGAGAACGACGAAAGAAAATTGAAATTGGTGTTCCATAAGGGGCGTTATAGATGTGGCGAACATATTTCTTTTGTAATAAATGAATACACTGTAGGTTTGAAGGTGTAGTTGTCCCCCACACTAGTTGACAACAGTTTAAGTGTGAGTAAAACACTGAATTATAAAGAAGCAACTTAATTTGTGCTGGAAGGAGGTATCGAATGCGTCCATTTATGCTAGTAATTTGCGCTATTTTTGTTAGCAAGTAGTTTACATGAGCGTCCCATAGCATGTCGGCGGAAAATATGATACCGGGACACCTGAAATTATCTACCTCTTCTATACGACATGAATTAAGGAAGATTTCTGGGTGTGTAGGAACGGGCTTGTTTTTGGGTCTGAATATAACCGCCTTTGTTTTTTTTTTTTCATTTACTTGTATAGCATTGGCTGCCGACCAGTTCTCGGGTGTTTTTATTGTATTATTACATCTATCTATAAGTTCATGAATGTCATGGCCAGAGAAAAATATGCTGGAGTCATCCGCATATGCCATATACTATAAATTTGGCTGTGGGGCTGATATTTACAATATCGTTAAGATAAACGTTGAACAGTAGTGGCCCTAATATGCTGCCCTATGGCACACCACAAAGTACTGGTTGCGCCTTTGAGCGTATATTGTTAACCTGGACAACCTGTTTTCGATTAGATAAATAAGATATTAGAAGAAATAAAACCCGTCCTCGGATACCGTAGTAGTTCAGCTTTTCAAGCAAAATGTCATAATTCACTAAGTCAAAAGCCTTTGAAAAATCCACAAATACACCAAGAACGATGGCTTTGTTTTCAAATTGTGTTAGTATATATTCTTTTCGTTCAAGTAATGCTAGTTCACTTGATTTGTTTTTACAAAAGCCGAATTGGTGTGGCGTCAACAAGTTATACTTATGAATAAATCCCGAAAGTCTCGAGTGCAAACGTTTTTCAAATACCTTTGAAAAAATTGACAGGATGGAAATTGGCCTCTAATTTCCCAGATCATTTCTATCTCCCTTTTTTGTAAAGTACTGGAATCTTTGCTTTTTGCATTATTGATGGGAACACAGCCGTCGCTAAACAGGTGTTAAATATATCAGTGAGGATAGGCGCGATTATATCAGCTACATGCTTTACAGGCCGTATCTGGAGACCATCAATATCACAGCTACTGCTATTATTTAGACTTTTGATTACTGATATCAGCTCAGGCGCGGTGACCGGTTGTAGAAACACTGATATGTCATTTCGAATGCTCACATATTCGAGAGCAGCCGACGAGTTACCAGAGTCTGACTTCAGTGATATAATGCAACCGCTTGAAAACATCAAGTTGCCCAAGACAGAAAGTTAAAAAGCCCGTGTTTAGAGTTTTAATAGATCGTTTAGCAGACCGTCGCTGCCGCCGCGAGAATGGAGGAGAAATTTTTAAACTCGGGACCATAAAATTTTCTATAGACCGGTAAAGACAACTTATTGGTTCCGGGTCTTTAGACTCGGGGCCATACAATTTTCCATAGGTGGGTAAAGGACATTTAATGCTTTCCGGTCCTTAAGACTCGGGGCCATAGAATGTTTTATAGGCAGGTAAAGAAAATTTATTGTTTCCCAATCTTTAAACCTAGGGCTATATAATTTTTTATAGGCGAGTACATACAATGTATTGTTTCCCATTCTTAACACTGATGGGTATAGGATTTTATATAGGCTGGTAAAGAAGGTTTATTGGTTCCTCTCTTTAGACACAGCGCCATGAGCTTTTTTTATAGCTGGCTGCAGCCGCATTTATGAATTTCTATGGCTGACCATAGACGGCCATAGGGGTTGATAGCCTGCCATAGAATTTTCCATGAACGATCATAGATCATTTTTGTATGGGCCGTGGCTTAGTCAGCAGCGCACTCGGTGTACACGCCGGTGACCACGGGGTTCGGTCCCTGGAGCCGGTTGCCGTTTTTTCAAAATTGCTCAGCGGTTACGAACTGCCCATCCTGCAGGTTTCGTGCTTACGCGGCTCCCTAAGTTGGTTGGCCTTAAAACGCTAGCACTTCGACAAAACGTGTTAGAATCACGGGAAGGCTAAGGTTTTCAGTATCTAAACATTATTTCAACTATCCGAAATGTCATAGACCCACTCACTGGTATACTGTACATTTCAGTATATAAGTGGATATTTTATGGATCGGACATTAGTAAAAATGCTAAGACAAATATCATACACCAATAATATACACGACCAAAAATAAATATGAACTGCAGAGACATCCGCGAAGATTAAGGCAACAAATTCTACTGAACCGTAATCGGGCACAACTCAGATCTTTGGAGTCAGCGTCAGGCTCACAAACTGAAATATAAAAAAAAAAAAAATATATATATATATATATGTCTTTGGTTTCTGGATTTCAGTCACAGTGTATGGTTCGAGATAACGGAATCATTTTTATTATCATGCTAAAAATTATGTTTTAGTTCTAAAAGTTCTACTTAATAAATGCGCAGTCGCCCCTTTAGAATATAATGCCTGTCCTCGGTTTGTACTCTAGTACAGTACCATAAGGTTTGTGTTGTCACAAACAATCGTCTAGCAAGGCCCAAACAATTGGCTTCCAGAACCCTTCGTTTTCCATCAGCCGTTCTCTTACGAAGTTCCAAGCATTCCGTGACTAAACTTAAATACAGCCTTTCTCTGTCTCTCTCTTTTTTTAGCCTTTCCGACATAAATTTAGGCACAAGTACTCTGCGCTACTCTTCCATGTCTGAGTTTTTACTATATATAGGTTCGTATGAAATGTTTCAATTTTAATGACATTCAATATCTGGTGCCCATTCAATTTAAATATGCTATTTTGCATCTTTTCTATTTTGGTATAATGTTTTACTAATTGCAGTACTGTCTGTGGTTATGTTCGCAGATAAATAAATACGATTATAGTAGCTGTAAGCGATTTAGCTTTTCGAGTAACTAATTCTCGCAAAGCACCAGACCAGGAAATTATCGCGCCAAATTTATCACGCGGGTAAATCACCCCATGTTGTCGAATACATAGCACAATAGAAATAATATTAGTAACTTATAATATAAAATATTATTATCATTTTAATATTATATCACTCAAAATATTTCCGAAACCCATGCTTCTCGAAATTAAGGAAACATTTGGCCTGCAACAATAAAGTTATTTTCAGTAACCAACAAAGTTCTTGCGAACAATAAAACGAAAACCAAGAGTACTGCGGCAATTGGCAAAGTTTCCTATATGTTTCACTTTCGCCTGTTTCTCGTATTAGCTACCCAATTATCGGTTTCGCTAAATTATAAGCACTCCACCATCAGCGTCACTTAAGCCTCACTCGAAATTCTTTCTGTTCGCGTGTCCATCGTCCTTGATTGCTCTTTCCGTCAAAAAATAATCACACAAGCAATAATAAAAAAAAAAGAACAACCAGCCTTGCCGTCTAGGGTTCCGGAAGCCCATTGTCCTCCCGAAAATGCAGTAAAATAGTTTCGGCCTCTCTGTGCTTCGCTCCCCAATCTCCCCTAATCCTATTTGCCCTCGCCTCGTGAAGATCTCCAGCGGAGATCCGGCTTGAGCTTCCCGGGGCTTAGGGCGACTGGCTAAAGCCAGATTGCTGATCGCAGATTCACGGCAGCGGCTTCCAGTGTTGCCACTTGGAATTATCTTCTGCCAGTGGCCTTGGCGGACCATCACGCAGAGTCCTTAGATACACAAAAAGGAAAGCCAGCCCTCGAAAAAAACAAAATTCTCACCCATTCGTAACGACTATCTCTCACCCTAACTACGTTAACGACGAACACTTCGTAATGACCATGCTGCCACCACGTGACCACTAATTGTTTTCCTTTTAGGCAAGTGACTTCCCATGAATACACTATTCTTGACCCAGTGTCACTAAGCAGCGGCCCTCTGCGGGAAATAATAGAACGTGTTACGGTTATAATATCTAGGAAATATTGTGCTACGCGGCGTATACTTACTTATTTTCTGACTTAATTATTTTCTGGCGATTCCAACGTCCGAGGACGTTGGAATCACTTTAATGGGGCAAAAGCCGCCATCGGGTGAGCCCTTTTTTAGTTTTCGGTGAATGATTAGGTTGATTTTCTATCTGGGCCAGCGAATTTATTACAACGGGTATCGCATCACTCTTAGAAAAAATGTCGTAGTACTTACTAATTATAGGTTAGCAACTATACTTGCCACGTATTTCACTGACCTCTTAGTAAGTGCACTTAGTAACGGGACCGTTCGTAACAGTTACTGTCCAAGGAAGTTAGTAAGGCGAACTAGCCTCCTTCCCAATATATATATAGCAGACACTACTGCATTGATTTAGAAACGAATAATAACTGCTGCGAAAAACCTAGTTGCCACTTAGCTCAAGAAGTATGGGTGGCGGTAACTATTGCCTATTTCAAAAGGCCTCATATATATTTGCATTGCTCGCGCGCTTGGCATTGCATCTCCTACATTTTATATACACACACAGTACAGGCATCATCAACTGACTAAAAGTTTCATACACGAATATCGCATACACAAAGGGAGCACACAAAAAATTAAAGTCGTTTACAGTTCTCTGTAATGCCGAATTAGAGCGCAGCTGTTCAGGAGGAGGAGGGGAGGGTATGGAGGGGAAGATATGCCCCTCCTCTCCTCCTCTTCTATCTAGTAGAAAATTTTTAGCTAAATATTCCGCTAAATGTAGTCGCTAAATATTCCGCTAAATGTAGGGGGAAACATTCCCACTAGATTTAGCGGGACATTTAGCGAACGTTTTCCCGCTAACTTTAGCGGGAAATTTAGTGGCGAAACTGAATTGGTGTTCAAGTTACGTGACGTCAATTTTTCCACTAAATGTAGCGGGAAATCTTCCCGCTAGATTCTGCAGGCAAATTTTGCGAAAATTTCCAACGCGCGCAGTTACACCGATGGCGATGCCGCTCAACCGTCGGCTGCCAGTCATACCTAGCCCAGCATAATTAGTCCGCAGGCAAGCCTCGGCCGCGAGTCATACTTAGTGCAGTATACTCATTTCCCAGGCGACCGTCGTCGCGCTCAGCTGGCTCCCGAAGGACGAAGCTTAGTTTTCCACGTGGACTCACGACATCTCGGGGTAGATCGTAACGTACCAAGGGATAGCGCGGCGGCCGTATGACGCCACAACTTTAAACAGCAGATAATAAATAGTGTAAACTACACAAGGGGCTCCTCGCAATCCGGGGGTACTAAGAATTCAAGGCCCTACACGCACACGCAGAAGAATGAGAAGCCCATGGAGATCTTGTAATTACTCCACACCTGAGACACACTCCCTTCTTGAATAAGTCTAAAGTTGTCTGTATTATTCTGATCAACCCTTAAGAGGCAAGAGTGTGTTGTGTGTTTGGTGCATCCGAAACCCCCCGAATATCTCCTTAACCAAGAAAAGCTAACCACAACGCAACCATAATGCACGCGCGGCACATTCTGTGCACCCAGATTTTTTCAGAATGACCAAGACGACTTTTTAAAATTATTATTGTAAGTATGCGACAAAATTTTCAAAAACAAAGGAGGGAGTAATATCTCAAAGTGCATCAACGAACGACAATGTACCATTGTAAAAGTGACGCAAGGTGGGTGCTCTACGGTGGTCAGGTTGATTGGAATGTTTATACCATCCAACCATTACAACGCTCGCTCTATAGTAAACCTGTAACCTTTTGTATGCAAAGACAAAAACAAATTGATTACTTGCTGATTTTGCACATTCACTGCTGTAACACTGAACCCATCCCATCCGCCGTGTTTTACCCTAGCAGGTTCTACACGCTCCATGGTTCACCACAATGAGGCCGTTCGTCAGCTTATTGCGCTCATCAGATGCACCTTACCATTACCACACCGTGTTTAATCAATACAGCCTTAATACTGTTGTACTAATCCTTTCACATTGACTTCCGCCCAGAAGCCCGGGATGCATATTCGGAAAAGCTTCTGCAGTAAATCAAACATGTAAATTTCGGCCTGCTGACGTGATTTTTTCATGCGCGTTTTTAGGGTCTTCAGATTGCCTGGTTTTCGGGAGGATATAAGGCATTTGCTTATGCTGAAGGGGTTAACAAATCTGAGAACCGGCTACGGGCTAGCGCGTAAATCACTGAGGCGTGCTTACCTAAACATCGTTCCCGACCCCCTATCACTCCCCGCGGACGAGGTGATTTGACGTTCATACAATTACGCCGATATGAGTGCCGAAATCGCCCTATTGACTTACTCCTTAAGCTCTTCCGAATACGCACCCGAGATATGCGAATGGCTAACGTTCTCTGAGTTTCAAGAGGAAATCCAGGTAGGCTGTTCAGCGCACTGACCTGTGAACCGCTGGCCTACGCAACCCTTAGGCTTTTCTTAGTTGTTTTTTCTCTTATTTATGAACAAAAATACATAGGTTGCTATACTGCGAAAACGAGGACGCGATTGAAGCGTTTCGCCATGGTAGCATCAGGTAAAACGCAACATAGAACAAAAGGTCTAACAAACGCGAAACGCACCATGCATAAAATTGTTGTAAAGTGATTTTTGTAGCCACGACAATTTTTCACGGACGCAGCCGCAAGCGACTCCACTGAAACTTAGTCTTTATTGTGTCCATTCTTTCCGGGAACGTTTATATTCAAAGATACAATATCTTATTAGTTTTAGCAGAACTATCAATAAGGCATGGAACCCCCGAAAAATAAATCGCCTAGATTACATCTCGAATAATTTACATATATTTCGTTTATATATCGTCCAAAAAGATAGAAAATTTGTTCATGATATACTTAAAGGCAACCGAGCCGCGGCTCCTATGTCATGCAGCTACCCTTGGAGAGGACGGTTTCAATATATTATGGCCCTTCGGAAAACTGCTCACGGCTTCTGGGACCAGACACATTTCTATTTAAGCCGGTGATAATGGGAGCAACCCCTCGCGGGATCCATTCATTACGTATGGCATCGACCCTCGACAATTTCTCGAGGTGGGCAAGTCCTTCATTTTTTCTTTTTTTTAAGGATACTGTTTTTACTATTTTATCTTCTCTATTTTCCAATTATTTATTATTTCGTACCCCTGCTCAAACGCTGCTATCACCCGCCTTTAAAGTTTAGTTTTGCTAGACGGGAGTTTTGTGTTTGTTATAAGTGTCAGGGAATTAGGAGGAAGTAAGCATGAAGCTTATAAATGTAGTATTCTGAAGTATGTCAAAGAACTGTTTGTAATGGAATGTTCCTCGCACGGAAGGCTTTAGTAAGAAAGGCTGTCAATCTTGAGATTTATGTGTACAAAACTAAAGACGCACATGCCAATGCATCTGCAGTCTCAATAGACTAAGCGGACACACCCTGGCGTCATCTATATATGGGTGATTTCATCTCAAATCGTGCAAGAAAAAAATATTTTCCAAAAATTTTGGCAAACATTTATGTTGGTGAACAATGTGTGACTCAAACAAAACTGCAAATTAGAACTACGGAACATTTTTTTTGCTGTGCAGTTTTGGGCTTTAAAAGGGCAGAAGGCAGGTCTTGCCATTTTTGCAGTTTTCACGAGTGACAGAATTTGGAGTCTCGCAACGTTTAGCTTATCCAGCAATGATAACTTCTTTATCAGTTTAATACTTCGTACAAAACGGTTAAAATTCACTAGAAGTGTGTTTTTTACGGAATGAACTAATGATTTAATGGGGACGAGCTTGTGCCAGATACACTAAAAGGGAACAGACGTCGAGAAAGCAGCAGCAAGCGTCGACGACGGCAGCAGCAAGCGACGGTACGTCGACGTAACAGCTGGCTATCGCGAAAGAGAATCAGTGAATGAATCAGCAATACAGGGTACGGGTCTTCATCTACTATGCTCGCCATTTCAAAAATTCGACCGACGCAGAATGTTCGGGAAAGAGCTAGGACGAGCCTGAATAGGCAAGGTCATTCTAGCATCCTTATCGTTTACGCTCGAGGTAAGAGTATACGCGAATCTTCTAGATGAATGAAAATCTTATCTTCTTGATCATTCGTGTGGCAATATGGTGATTGCCGACCTCGCCTTGGAACTTGAGAAGCAGAATGACCGCAAAACATGAGAAGCAACATACTAAACACAGGGACACCCGGAAACACTGGTTTAGTGACGACCAGCACCACCAACATGAAGCTGGTATCCTACAAACTTAAGGAGACTATCGCTCCCAGAAATCTCACTGGTTTTCTTATGGACACAGACAACGCCGATCAGCAAAAGGACTGCCTTAAATGCACAGATTTAAAATTCGTATTCGAGGAGGGCAGAAACCGATCCACCTGAACAGACAAGGCAAAGTACAAGTGAGGTGAACCCCACGCCACCAGGGAATATCTGGGAATCAGATACGTGCTGGCACGCTAAAAGTGCACAAGTATGACAACGTTAAGCGAAAGATTGACTGCATATTCAACATCAGCCAGCGTACTCATATGTACGTGCGAAATGAGGTTGGTGATGGTCAGGGCATGTAAGTCCGGCTCATGTTTTTGTTCAGCACGGATTGGCGTTTTTTCGCCTGAGCATGCCGTGTGATCACGGTGCTTGATTATTACGTTTAATCTCTGCTTGATTAGTGACTGACGCCAGGCAAGGGCTGAGCAAAGCTATCCCAGAGTGCAAATTGTTTGTGGGTTAATAATAGCGTAGTGAACTCCATATTCTCAAGTAACGTAAGGTTCACTGAAAAAAAGTGTTTAGATGCAATGCCTCCTAAACTAACAAAAAGAAATTTGAATAAAATACTAAAATGAATAAGTGCTTTTAAAATAAAATACGTGGCAACAATGATTCACAATTGTAGCGCTTTATATTAACCATAAAAACAAAATGAAGATTTCTCTTATAGCTGTACCTCACAAAGCAAAACGACGACGACCATGCTGAAGATATCTGCTCCAACCCATAGATATAATGCAATTAAATGCAAAGGTGCAAGCGAGCTGGACAAGAATGATGAAAATAATACATGGAGAAGGGGAACAGGAGGGACAAAGGACAAACAAAAATCTCCAAACACAGCTAGGTGACTGGTGAGCGACCGAAAAAATCCGCCTGGTCCGGGTATCGAACCGGGGACCTCTCCATTACAAGTGGAGCGCTCTACCAACTGAGCTAACCGGGGGTTAGACGTCAGTAGAGCAAACGGGTTTTATCGGTTTTAACGGTTCTTTCATCACCAACTCATAGGTTGTGCGCAGTGCTATCGGTGGCAAAGGCGTAAAGAAAATTGCTTCTTGCCCTCAAACGTTTGTTCCATGAAGTAGATATTCTATACTTCGACTCGCACTCGTAAAAGAATGCTCCTGGAAGGACCGCTAAAATAAGATAGAACGTGGGACTACACTGATGCTGGGTTACCAGATCGTAACACTGTTGTTAAAAAGTCTATACTAATGAATCGTTTTGTTTAAATGAAGAGTTACTTCGTTTGAGTCTAAACGTATCTTACAATTTAGTTAATGATCCCAGTATTAAAGGACACAGCGCATATGAGCATAGACCCCTGGCGGAAGCGCACTGCGTTCGATATTTTGTGGTTATGTTTCAATTGAACCACAGACAGGAGGTGCTCCCATCTATCCAACTATCACGCATACGCGCGTTGTATAAAATATCAAGAATCGCAAACTTATTCAATCTGAGCGTAGAGTCATAACTCAAATAAGAGCAACAAATAGCTATGATTCAACGAAGCCATCATGCCACCAGTGCGGAATATTCACCGAGTGCAATACCAATAAGTAATGTCATGTCTACTGAAAGCTGATAGCCATCAGCTATCGGTAGCTGAGAGCTGATGGACCGCAAAAATCGGTGCCTACATCTAGCAATCGAAACTTTTCATCAAATATATATTTCACAGTTCGGTTTTATCCCGTAAAATTACGAAGCGTAGCTCCCTTTCTGTAAAAATAGGGCAAAAAGCTTGCCTCGGTCAATGGCGGACGCCGACGCAGACGACCAAGTCAACTTGCAGGCTGCATTTGACAAGCGTATAGATAGATGGCGTCGGGAGCAGCGTCGGAAGGCGTAGCCGAACAGAGAAATAAAACAGATGACACGGAGATGAAATCCGTTAGCAGCAAAAGCGCCGTCGTTATGCAACCGTGCTTTTTTTTTTCAAATTAAATTTGGTTTAAGTTTTTCTTGATTGTCCGCATTTATTTCTAAACCAAAGGTACATTACACAAATGTTATGTTCATTTTAATACACCACGGTGATCGGGAGCTGTCTCGATAAGGAGTTAGCGCCATCTATTAATACGTGCGCCAAATGAGTCCCGCCACTCGACTAGGGCGTCTGCGTCGCCGTCCGCCATTCACACTCGCAAGTTTCTTGGTCCTAATGGTTGCTTACATAAAGGGAGCAACGTTTTGTAATTTTATAAAATAAACCGACCTGTGAAATACACCTTTGACGTAAAGTTCAGATTTCTACGTGGAGGCGCCGATTTTTTAACGGCCCATTTTAGATCGATCCTGGTTATTTCAGTCACCCTATAGATACAGATCATCTAACATTAACCACAAACAATATTTTAATTGGTCCCAATAAATATTTCTTGCTTTTACCTGATATTCTTCCCTGATCTGATCTATGCTACAAATCCACGCTTCAAATGTGTTGTTTACGGCACTAGTCTTGGGGTACTGTCCGCCTAAATGTAAACAAATTACCTACAATATATAATTACTGTGTTCAGACACATGCGTTCATGTTATAAATTATGTTATTTTTTAAATTATGCCCTTAATAATGCCCTCGAGCTATTAAGCAGTAAAATATTTATTAATAAACAAAGAATAGACCAGAATTTAACTGATTTCAAGATTTTTAACATTACTCCGGGCGCACGCAAAGCCAAAAATAAAACCTGTGACAACGATTTTTTAATTGATTTCAGCTATATCCAAATGAGGAAAAAGTGGCTATAATAAGAAATTATCTACGAGAAAAAAGTTACGCTAATTGATACATTTTCACCTAATATTAATTAAAGCCGTGGAATTAATATACCGACCGATTAACAAGTCCGTGAATTAACATCCCCCCTTCCCCCAGTTTATTTTCTTAACCGATTATTCGGTCAAAGTGAACACTTCTATTGGGTTGCAACGGGCATCATCATCTTCGCCGTTGAACTAAATATCAGGAGTGTTGTGTCATCCGTTTCCCCTTTCCCTCTGCTGGTGGATTACCGTTTATCTTAAACCAGCTCGCTGGTACTATCGCTTCAGTTTATAAATATTAGCCACTGGTGGGACAAGTTTAGGATTAGAAATGTGATAAGCACCCGTGTCTAATACATGCACAGCATTTCCTGTTCAGTTCCGGTTTTTTTATACTGTGTTATATTGTTCTACGCTGCTAATACCTGGGGTAAGGAAACTGAAGAGGCCATGAAGCGCCGCGCTGTTTTTACTGCATGTACTGTTTCAAATTTGATTCAAACTAATCCGTCTCGAGAAGTAGCAGGTCTCCAAGTCTTCAATTAGTTATGTAGTTCTAATTAGCTACTACAATTAGGTAAGTGAAGAACTGTATGAATCATTTCTGGTCCCTTCTATATCTGCCATTATCACGCGGCATTTAACTGTATGCCAGGAAAATTGAATCAAGGAAAAGTATAACTGATTCAATCCAGCGCACTGTTCCTGCATCGCTAATTCCATAATGTATTCAACTATTATTTCCCCAAAGTTTATAGTTTTATGTTTATAAATGCACACTACTTTGACGGTTCAACCAACGTTTATATTAGGCTAATTTAATAACAAATTCAAGGTAATCTAATAATCGCTAATCAAGCGAAAAACACACATTTGAAATGAATAGCTGAAGACCTCATGCGGCTGCACATGTCTGTTTTCTTGCAACGTTACCGTTTTGGTGGAACATGAACAAAATGCGCGCAATTAACGTGCACGCATTCTACTTAAGCGTGCATATGATTTGATATTTAGGCTTATATTTCTGCTCTTGTTGTCCGCTCGTACGTCTGCTAGGGGCCTTCTTCCTCCGCAAGTTCTCCCGAAGTGATTAGCCTTTTAGATTCGTTATATAACGAAGCCCAATTGGGCATTCGCGTAGGGAGATTAGGATTCCATATTTCCATGTTTGAAATCAATCAGAAAACAACAAGGTTGCAGGGCTGACAATACTTAAAACGTAAACAATATCAGAAAAAAATTTTTTTTTTGTCAGGCACAACAAGTTTTGAGGAAAATAAATACTTTTATTTTTAATAAATCAAAGCCGTACGTTAACTATTACCACTTGAAAGGAGCACAACAGAGAGTTAAGGGAAACATTTGATTCATGAGAATTTAAATCCAACTAGAATGTTTGTGCAGGCGTTGTAATTAGCACCTGAGTGACATATGTCAATAATATTAGCGGCCAACTTCACAATTGTCTAGATTCGGCTCCTCCCGATCCGCTTCACATGCCTATAAGTATTTCCTCAGCCCGAATTGTCCAATTCCAGTGTAATCAAATTTTATTTGATTGGTCACTTAATAGTATTTTTGCAGTAGCTGTCAACTGCCGTCATATAAATTTTATGACAAAATTAATTTCTAGATATTATCACGAATATGCTTATTCAATACACTTGGCTGAAGACCTCGGAAGAGTTTAATCACCGAGGCAAAGCCATAGATTCTGAGATCTGACTTTACTTTCTTATAGATTTTGTATTCGTAAAGTCTATAAAAAAATATATGACAGTCTAGACAGTAGCACATGTATGCCTCACAGTTTCGAAAATTCGTTCTACGTGGCCTATTTAGGAATATGATCATATGCCCTACCATAAAGGCTGGTTCACACACTTACTTGACTTGGGTTGCAACAAATCGCAGTACAACCGATATAAGACGAACGACGAAGGGAGTAGTTGAAG
Source organism: Ixodes scapularis (assembly GCF_016920785.2). Taxonomy (NCBI): domain Eukaryota; kingdom Metazoa; phylum Arthropoda; class Arachnida; order Ixodida; family Ixodidae; genus Ixodes; species Ixodes scapularis. The sequence goes on from NW_024609868.1 coordinate 108,520,471, forward strand.
CTGTCTTAAGGGGATCGGGCCAAGACATCCAATGATGCCGCCAAGACATTGCCTCATCGTTCTTACAGTGTTTCTCTACTAAACATTTATGTACAGGGCCTGGTAACAGAGAAGGCAGAATTATCCGTTTCGGCGTACAAGTATATTCAGGGGCATGACAATTCGAGATTCGCTTTTACGCACATTTTCTCCCGTTCTATGGGGCCTCAGGATCCTAAAGTTATATCACGCGACAGTTTGCTTTTGTGGCGCACTTGTTTTTTTAATGCCTCGCTGCCCAATAAAAACCGCGGGCTGAGGACGGAACAAGAAGCAGACGTGCATTTTAGAGCGCTGCTCTCAGGCGCCCGTTTCCGGGTTGAGCGGCGTCGGGGTAACCGCGCGTCGCATTGCGGGTTGTTTGCCCGCTAAATTTAGGGAAGAATGTTTTCTTAATTTTAGCGAAAAATTTCCCATTAGATTTAGCGGGGAAATTTACCGGAAAAAGTTCCCCTCTAACTTTAGAGGGTTACGTTTCCCCGCTAAATTTAGCGGGGAAATTGATATCACGTGACCTGAACACCAACTGAGTTCCCCCACTAAATTTAGCGGAGAAAATGACGCCACGACGTCGTTTCACGTCACCCATGAACAAATTCAGCGGCAGGAGGAGGGAAGAAGGAAAGGAGGCGGGGGAGGGGGAAGATGAGGAGGAGGAGAGGAGCAGTGGAAAGGAGGAGGAGGAGGGTACGGAGAAGGAGGAGGGGTATAACCTCCCTTCCCGTACCCTCCTCTCTTCCTCCTTAAAAGCTGCGCTCTAGTTTCGCATTACAAAGATTTTTAAACGTCTGTCATTTCAGAGAGCAGCTCTTAGGCGCCCGTTTCCGGCGTGAGTGGTGTCGCCGTCGGCGTAAGCGCGCGCGTTGCGTTATAGGAATAATGCAAGCGGGCATGACCGCGCTTTGCATTATAGGAAAATTTTCCTGCTAAATTTAACGGAGAAATTTACCGCTAAATTTAGCGGGACTATTTTCCTGCTACATTTAGCGGGAGAAAATTTTGCTTAATTTAGTGGGAGATTTATCGAACATTTATCGCTAAATGGGAGGGGATCAGGAGAGGAGGAGGGAAGGGTACAGAGAGATGGCAGAAGCATACCCTCCCCTCCGTACCCTCCGTTCATCATCCTCAAGAGCTGCGCTTTAATTCGTCATTACGGAGAATTGTAAACGTCTTTCATTTTTTTTTCTTTCAGAACTACCTGAAACGTCCGGTGTAACTACGTTCCAGCGCGTTGGTGCATTGACCCTGAAGCCCAATATGAGAACGTAAGAAAAAACAGGCCCAGTAAATTTTTTTTTTTGAAACGGTGAGTCATTAGACGCACGTAAAGAGTAAATCTAGTCTGCCTTTGCCGTGCCAGTTTCTTCTTTCTGACTTCTCCCAGGAATTGTTGTCTTTTTTGTAAAGCATATGTTTTTTTTTTTTTTTTTTTTTTTTAGCGTCAGGCTGGCTTGATTTGACGGCCGACCCTTTGCCGAGCCAATTTGTTCGGGAAGCCTTTCTTCCCGGCCAGGCACCAAGGTCGGCGAGGTGATTTCGTGCCTCGTTTACGACGCCCATCTAATTTTGTGGGATCGCGCACGCCGGTCCAGCTTTTCGCGTTTGAAACAGACGACATTTAGGATAACATACACAGTCTTGTTCCTTCAGCTCACTGTGTTACTTTACCTGAAATTAGCACAGTATTTTGCCGAGAGTCCAGCTTCCGAAAGTATACTAATTGGGGTACAGGTGTGTAGTAATTGTCTGTGTATATGAATATTTTGCTTAGTATATTATATCGTAGCAGATCAGTTTATTTCGGCATAAGGTGTTCGCTGGATAGAACAGTCGTAACACCGTTGAAAGGATGTTCACAATCCTAGAAGACGCCCAGCTGGTGTTGTACGCGTCAATCTTCACTAGATTTGTAAAATACCTTGAGTATGCAGGTTACCTGAAGGATGTTGATCATGCTGAGAATTAAACAAGGCTGTGGTAAGAATGAAAACTGTAGATAAAAAAGGACACAGGACATGAAACGTCTCAAACTTAGCTACTGTATTTAGTTCATCAAACCATTATTATCGGCAAAAATACTTACTCCGAACACCAACGTCACAAAACCATGCTTTGTTACACCTTTCACTCAACCCCTGTTTAAACTGTGGAAACCTTCAAGATCATCACATGAACCCTAAACGGTGACCCCATATTTGAATTCGGAACTTCGGTTTTCGAACAATACTACCCGATACGATAAGAACTGGAACTTATCTAAGTAAAACATATAAAATAGCGCAACAGAAACAAGGACAAGAAGTAAACAGGACAGGCGCTGTCCTGTTTGCTTCTTGTCCTTGTTTCTGTTGCGCTATTTTATATGTTTTACTAAGATGAACCAACTAGCCCAACAACGTACCTTACTCAACTTATCTAAGTTTACCATAATATGCCACAGTCTCGGGTAATTTTCATTATGGTTATTTAGTACTTCGAGCAATTTCAGAAAATAGGTTATCACTCCTACAATGCATGGCCTGAATGACCACTCTTCAAAGGCAACACTTGTCAACATACTGATAAATTGACGTGTACTTGTTCTAAGCATTAATCGAACCGACCTGACGTTTTACAAATAATAATAATTTAGCTGCAACAACAAAATTGCGTCGCTGCACCTTAACGCCACTATAACTTTTCGATGTTTTCCCGTCTGATGTTTTAAAGTAACATTATATTAAAACTTGTATTTACAGCAACGCTCGCAAAGGTACGTGTATGCCGAAGGGGAACTCTACTTATGAAATATTTAGCTACAGCTTTGTTATTCCATCAGTTAATAAAAATCAAAAGAAGCAAAGTATGTAGCCAGTTAGGAAACAATTTTTTTTCTTTTTTTTAGCGTGAACTGTTTATATTTTGTAAATTATTTCAAATTAAAAGACAGCTCCTCAAATCCCTAAATCTTTCAAGCGTAAGTACATCAAGGCAGATATTGTTCTCCAGACCTTACATTAGGCAAATAGATTCTCTGTCGAATGAACATTCTTTATTTCTGCAATAAATTTCGAGTCCTTGTTGAACTTCACGCAAATAAAAACTTTGACACAACTGACGTGGGCGCACAGAGTTCTAATTTTTTTTATCACATTCTCATGTTCAGATGCTACAAAGTTTACCAACAGTGTTACTAAATATACATTAGATTGCCTCTGGACGAATTGTTTGTGTCCTTAAAGGTATCTGCACAACATTGACCCCTTCCTCCTTTTTTTTTCATGCCGTAGCCTTAAGCAGCCGCTGATTTCTCCCGAATATAGCTCAATGCATCCTTGACTACAAATACGACCTGAACTTACGAACTAACTTACAAAACAACTCACAAGGGTGAAGAATCACACAACAAAGCGCGATAGTCGAACCAACTCGCGTGAAGACAGCCTGGCGACAACCTAACAGTAAGAGAACAGCAGGCGTCAAAATAGTCAGCGACAAAACAGAAACGAAGCGAAGATAAGCACAGTAAGAAAGTAACATGTGGCGTTGAAAACAGCCGTGGCTGAAAGCGGCTTCGGCGAACTAATACCAGTATTTAAAAGAATTATTGAACTAGTTAGATTCATTATTGGAATTTACGTGTAATATCCAATTAAGTAACAGTGGTAATGTAGTAACACACCGCAGGTGAATAACCGTCATAAAGTAGACGTATGAACATTGCCACAGAAGGTGGTCTATGCGATTAAAATTGTATCAGAGATGTCTTCTATAATTATATGGGCTTGGACAAAACCAAGTAAATGCTGCTTCCCCACTTCATATCTAGAAGGCGAGAACATGCTAAAAAGGTTCGAGAGCATCTGTATCGAACGGAGCTGCTCAAACATTCTTTCTTTCTTTTTTTACGACGAGCGAGTGGGACAAGGTAAAGGTACCTCTGCACCACTGTTTATCAATCATCTGTTGAGTATTAATATTTGAATCTATGCTTTATTGTGCTTACGCTTTTTCTCCTTATACTAGTACTGTAACTGAAACTTCTGCAAGCTATACGCCATATTAGCATCTATCCTGTGTTTGTAACTTTATGAGGAGGCCATGGGCATTCCCTTCTCACAATAATACCTTTTTGGGTGCTGCGGGGTAACCTGGATAAAAAATAAACAAATATATAAATCGTAAAAGCATTTTTTACCCACAGAAAACGCTGATCTACAAGTACCTACTCTAGGACTGTCAGCTATTTCAAGCCGAATTTTAGATATTTTACTTTGATTGAAGGCATGCTTCCTCCTCGTCGACTGTCAGTGTATTCCACTAATATTTGTAATACTGATGGTTATAAGATAGTATTACTTAACGAGAAGTATAACATTTTACCGGGATTTAAATATTCACTGAGTGGCAAAGAATCATTTAAACATTTGAGCGTATATGAGCACAGATAAAGTGATTGAAAGTACTTGCGAATACATTTGATTTTGTATTTAACTACAATACCAAAGTTATGTGACTTAAAACAAAATTCTGGATACATCCTAGAACGATGTCGGCATTCGTGAAGTGAATAATAAAAAAATCGTACTGATAATATCCGTACAAAGTTAAAAAAAAACACCTTGGAACTCAAGAATCATATTTTAGAATCAGTCGCCAAAAGTAAAATAATAACCCTTTCATTACAGCATCACATAAAATTTTTGATTATTTCAATTATCTCTCTGCCCTTGTTGTGCTTTAACACTTTCTTCTCCCCGTCAGATCCGAGTTGGAGGCAATATTTCTGGTTAAAGCGCCGGCCCCAAGAGGGCACGCCCCTGTGTTCCACAATACCTCCATGACCCAGTCTCTTTTTTCATACAAAAAGCGATAATTTGGAAATCGAACTGAATAAACGGAAGTATTACTACGCGCCTGAATATATTTCATTTAATGTTGGTGGACATAAAAAAAAGAAAAAAAAGAAGAGTTCTATGAATGAAAAAGCGGTGAGTGCGCAGGCGAGCTGGTGGTGAAGACGGAACAGTGGGTTACACCACATGTGACACATCAGTTCTTGTGAAGCAGTACAGGGAGGCCCCGGAGTAGTGCAAATACTTGTTTCGGATAAGTTCTCTGATGCCGCGCAAAATAATCTTTATTTTACAAACACCATCATTTCTTTGAAAGAACAACAGTTGCGCGTATTCAAAGCGCCGTCTGTAGGTAACTAAACGTTGCGACATGAAAACTGAACAATTAAAGTGTGTGCCGTACGTGGGGTATTACGAATGGTAAGAATATAAACCTCGACATCATTAAAAAAGGTCAAAACACTTGCACGCGACAACTGTTAAATCGTTTGGACCTGTAGAATATTGCTAGCGTCGCAAGTGTCGAGTGAAGCGTTTCGTCAGTGCCCCTCCTACATCATATATCTGGTTTTGATGAGTTTCGATCGATGGAACCACAAAACGAATCATCAGAAAGGGGAGCCCTGTGTTTTATACTTTATTTTTGAAAATAAATAAAATATTGTTGAGTATAAAAGATGACCGTGCGTGTACTTAACCCCGGTGGACATGGAGACCCGATTGCTACGATGGTGGGATGCAGTTCGTCGTCTAACTATGCGAACTAAACTTGAAATCTGCGATGCGGCTCCCACACTGACGGGACCACGTAAAACGTGCAGTATCACATCGCCGTTTGCAAATGTGCGTTGAAAAAGAGCGTTTTGATGTCGTCATTTTATAATGTTTTATATTACATTCGACAATAAGGTTATTTTCGGATGGATTGCACTGATGTAGACGTAGAATGCTGCAGTTGAATGACTAAAACTCGCGAGTTTCCTAACTATTTCTCGTCGCGAGTAACAGGTAACCAATTGCAAAAATACTGAGCCTAGCGTACAGCGTCCTCCATTAAACAACAGATTCAGAATATAAAGGCCTATTCACACCCTTGCGGCTTCTTAGAACCGAGTGCCTTCAAACCTCTTAAGATATCTTACGACGAAAGGACACACTGGTACCACCTATCGGGTAGCAGTGGAACACGTGGCGTTCCCATATATTTTCACTTTTTTTGCGCATTATTCTTTCTTTCTTGGCTCAAAAAACTTGTGTCAATGGTATAAACGAACATTTCTCATAAGTAGTGCGTACATTTAACCACGGAAATACAACAAAGAGTGAAATGCAGTTTTAGGGTCACTGCCTAGATAACGCCAGCGTGTCATTGTGCTTTTGCGTTGTATGGGATTTTCAGAGGTTTTAAGGCGCTTAGTTCTCAGGAGTCGCAAGTGTGTGAACGGGCAATAAGATTCAACATATGAAAAACAAAATGCAGCTGTTGAACTTCATGGGTTATATGTTTGTTCTGATGCAAGACATAAAATCAGAGGTACAGGTCAGTGGGGTATTGTAAATTGTACGCCATTGACGCGTAGTTATATTTAGTGGCTGATGCGCTAACTATCAGACAGTTGTCTGCTTGTTATTTCTTATTTTTTTGGAGACCACGCGAAGTCTTTAATATGCTATTTGAACCGACTTCTCCTAGTGATAATGTTATGCCAAACACTTAATTTAATAACTTTCTAAACAACGTTTAGTTCGATTTTAAAACTCGCCCTTTAAACATGCATTTGATACAACGTTGTAATTAATGACACAGTTAAAAAGTAAAAAAAAATACCTTTTTGTAAACGAGAGCTTTGGTGCAAAAAGTAGAAAAAGTAAAGAAGCAGTGAAAAAAAAAATAGAACATATACAATAAAAAAAATCGGGAGAGTTACCCTCTTAAACTGCCAGAACCAGAAGGGAGTTGAAGCCGACAGAAACTCCAGTCTATGTCTTGGGTGATGCTCTTTTTTTTTTCTTCTTAACTGCTTTGAGCCTTTGACGGTTGATTGCGGGGCATCTGTTCGACCGTTTTATAGAGGTATTTTCGTTTAGTCTTGTTGGCCAAAAACATGGTGTCTCTATGCGCTCTTTCCTTAGGTGTTTGTTTTTCTGGGTGCACTAATTTTTTTTTTCTTTATCTTGCCATATGCCACTTACTAGCAAATGGCATGCACGTGATGTGCAAATGGTGTATTTGTGGGATAGGTGGCAGGATTGACACATCGCGGTGCAGCTTTTCGCTGCAAGAAACTCGCTATTGTGGCCAAACTTAACAGACTGACAGAAAGAAAAGAGTACAGAAATGAAGGAAAGAGAACAAGCCACAAAGGAAGAAAGCTCGAGAGTGCACAATATTAAAGATAAGAGTCGGGCAGAACCGATGTGCCTATAACGAAGGAAAAGAAAGCACTTCACAGATTCCTACATGAGGTTGAGGCCCATGAAAGCCACAACAAAGATAGATGTCTACAAAAATAAGATTTCATTTGATTGGGAGATACAACATATTCCTTCAGATTATTTGAAAGGTTACGCTAAGGAATGTCCTCTTTTAGGCACTCTCTAAAACTTTGAGAAATCTGTCAGTGTCTTAAGCAGGCGACACAGGTTAATTAACTTCCACAAGATTCGTGGAAGTTAATCCACGAATCTCGTGATATAATTTATGAAGAGGGCCTCTTCATAAATTATATCGCGAATTTCGTGGATCATCTTTCAAGTACAGTGGGATTTGCCTGCTCATGACACCTGCATATGTCTCAAAATCTTAGGGTGTAAAGCCTGTGGCTGAAGCGCCTTTACTTTCACAAAGAAATACAACGTGGTATGGTGAGTCCAGCGAGCGTCGCCCGTAATTATTTGAACATTACAACACTGGCTAAGCACGCCCGAAGGTGCACGCCGTTTGTTTAATAGCAATGAGCTAAGTCGCCGACTTCAGGCTTGTCCAGTAGGTACGTAGGCGAGTTTCTTTCTTTCTTTGTGGCGCGTATCAATATCAGTGTTATAAACCTTGAAACATAAATAAAGGTTCATAAGAAATTCCGGAAGTTACGTTATGACTATGAAAGTATTATCGAGCTTCGTTAAGATATGACCCCTGAGACAGTGAGACGTCCTCAAGGTATTAAAAAATATTTGGTTGGCAACAGTTGCTGCGTTAAATTGGCAGGTAAAACCGTGCGCACGTATGCGTATTTTATTTTGACGTAGAATAGCAATAAGGTAGAGGACGACATCAAACATTTAGCACGTAGGATATGAAAATACAACCTAAAATATTGAAAGAAACGTTAAAAAGATAAGCCTGATCTTTACAAGATATAAATCTTACTGAGGTTTGCAGCGGCGCAATCTCTAATAAATCAAGAGCTACTGACGAACTGTTTGGTATAGGCCTATTTCTGTAGATATTTTTTATGCGTAAAGCAATAGCGTGAGTTTTGCTCTCCAACATACTTTGTATTTCAATAATGAAAAATTGTGTTTACTGGCATTGTACATGTAACATGGATATAGTCTGTAGTGTTACATTATTTTCTATTGAAGTTGTCTGCAATATTCGTCAAGCACGAGTACGATTGAACAGAGAAATACGAACTCCAGAGTTTTTTATGGCTGGACTAGAGAATATAATATTAGTTTTAATCCTGCATTATTAAAATAATCTAATACGCTTTTGACAAAATTGCACCACACCAAACTTCCGTACTTTAAAAAGTTTTGCAATTTTAGTTTTAATTTTTAAGTTACACTGCAGAGAGACGCCTCCAATGGCCGATTTTATTTTTATGAAACAAAACTATTATCAAGAATCAACATACAAACCTTTGCTGCGCAGTTAATCTACTACCGCTAAATAAATAATGAATAACAAAATATATAGCGTAAGCAAGGATACCCACTTATAGCGATGATTTTCACTGGGATGCGGCATAATAAGAAGTTATTAATTTAATTAAGTTAATTTAACTGATTAGCTTCATCTAGACTCACCGTGAACAACTCTAGCGCATAACTTTAATGACAGGAGTCACGCGAAAAAATAAATGCCCCTTGACGAAAAAAAAAGCAAGCGCGCTCCGAGAGGCAAATCGGAAAGGCAGCGTGTTTTTTAATCGCTGACTTTATTAACACATAATTGGGTGTACTCTCACAGCATTTAAACTACTTATATCAGGAATACTCCTAACGCTCAATGAAATTGCAGGGAACTAATTTTTGTCTACGCCAATTTATCAACATAATATTCGTCAAGAAATCCTTGGAATCGAATCGATTTCGATTCCAGTGAATCGAAATCGAATCACTGGGATCGAAACTAGAATTGCAGTTGCTTGGCAGCGCAACGTCGTCCGATTCCTACGCTTGCATGATTCATCACAGCTTAACAAACACAAAGCGTGGCGTGTTATTTGCTTCACCCCTGTGCCAGTGAGGGTGCAGCATTCACCGACAAGATGGCCGAAGAATGAATCACGAATTAAGTGGCCTCAACGTAATTAGCCGTGCTCTACCAACATCACCTAGACAAAGGCCTCCTCACGCGTCATCACAGTCACATCGGTCGAGGAATGTGATTGGGCACGAGTGCTGTGTCAGTCTTAGGCTGTAGCTGGTGTCCAATCAGCGCGTTGGAGGTCAGGCTCGGGCCCGGTAGCCGAGGTAGCGCGATCCCTCTCTGATGACGTTTCATAGAGGTAGAGGAGGCCATGCTGAGGCCTTCTGTCTAGGTGGTTTTGGCACTTCGCCTCAGCTCAAGTCCAGACGCAGCCACCGATTCACGAGGTAATAGGACCGATCACGCAGCGTCAAAAGCGCAAGTCACTAAGCCTGTTACGTTTATGATTGGTTGAGCGGTGATAGAACAAACATGAGGAACGCCATGATGGTGAGTTTCTCATGCTGTCCGATTGGTCCTATCAGCTCGTAAAGCGTTGGCTGTGTCTGGACTTCGGTGAAACGAAGCGTAGCCCTGCGTTTATTAAGTCGTCAGCAGCTATAGTTACTAGTGGCTTCCTGTGAATAAAACAAAAATAATAAAACACAACTTTATTTTATTGCAAGTTTTTGTTAGGCGCTCAGGCTACGGAAACCTGTCCTTGGTGCGTGACGATGTTGCAAAGTGAAGTCGAGCGCTAATCAAAAAGCCGCGGCAGGCTGGAGCTTTCGATCCTCCTAGAGTTCGGCTTGTCCGCATAGTTTGTTTCAGTACACGTTGGAAAACATAAATACTACGGTCCCAGCAAGACGAATGAGTCACGTGACAACGTACCGCCCACTCCTTGGAGAGCTGTCACATTCTACGCATCGCCCTTCTTCCAGGCTCATATGTGCCATGGCGTCCGGCCTTTGCTGCCGAGAAGCGGACAAACCTGGAGGCCGAATCCCCTGGTGGCAGATCTAGCTACCGGAGTAGACAGATCTCACCAGCCAGTTTGACTATGCCACCGTTGCCGCAATGCATCGAGGGAACTATATTCTTTCTGCACGTGCGACAACCCCGCTGGAGCTCTACGTGTGTGGAGCACGCAACGGCACGAGCCTACGCATGCACGGCCGTCTGCCTCCTGTGAACTAAAGTTATGGCAGCGTCACGCATGCGTCGAACGCTTAGTGAGATCGGTCTATTGTGTAACCGTACCTATTTCCAATGGGATAGTTCCCTTAATAGTTTTTATTTCGAGGCTAGAGAATCACGCACTATGCCTTAATCTCTAATCGGTTTTTAATATAATGGATGCATATTAAATTTTTAACTAATGGTATCATCTTGAAAAGGTGTGAATTCAACGCTCGCTTTCGGATGATATTTATAATAATTGCAATCTTCACGTTACGAATGGCACAGGCTTAGCATACCGCTTTAGTAACGCTCTTTGCGGAGCATGAAATTGTGTATTGTGCTTTTTTTGTAAATTATGTTACTTCAATTAGTACCATAACCCACATGCAGCACTTGTATAACACACTAGATGCTACGGGTGTGGACGTTTTTACCTACCAGATAGGTTGCGTTTGACTAGTTTGTAATATCAGTATTTGTACATCACTCCCATGTCATCACCTGTTCATGAGCACAAAAAATAAACAGATGAATGCATGGATAGAAAATATTAGATACAAAACAAAAACGGAATAAAAAAATTGCATACGTTTATTTTTGACACAATCCGTAAGCGTAAATGCCAAAAAGTATTTATGCGGTTTGCGTTACCGTGTAGAACAAAGCATCTTAGTTTCTTTTTGCTATAAGATTATTTTTTTTAATCTTGTAGGAAGTTTGCATACCACTGGGACACACAATCAAAACGCAATATTTTCCCATTCATGCAACCACTTTGGCTCTCGTACTTGAGCAGCTGTGCGTGGCGTGTTTTGCAAACAGGAGATTATACTCACGCCATCCTATTCACTCAGTGCATTGTCCCAGAAGTCAAATTGAGACTAACGACAAATGCGCAGTTTCAGAAACTATGGATTCCCGGTTTCAATTTACGGGAAAGGCCGTTGAGCGCAGCCATTGTCTCGGTCTTTATTTAATTTATTATTGTCATTTCATTCAAGTATGGCTATCTCTATATAAGGCTATTAATGTTCGTGCGAATGTCTAAAACATACGCTGCGGTAATCTTTCGTTGATGAGCTCTCTTCAGAGGTTTTTGGCGCTGCGGCTGACAGGACTGAACTTGAGAGCCCTTATGTGGGAAGGGGGGGGGGGGGGGGCGTAAGTTATTGGTCGGATCTATCAACTCTTTCTTCGCTATTATTTCCTTAAGACAAAAGAAGATGGAGGTTCTGTAAAAGCATTATTATTATCTTTGTGTGCGCACGATTACTGAGTAACTTTTGCCCATCTGGCCACCACCGATTGTCTTCGGCACAAAGGCTCCGTAAAGGTCGTAACTCTTACAAAAGAAAACTTTTTTGCAAATGATAAAACTTTGGTTAATATATCAGAGATTATGGGTGCCTATGTTTAGTTCAAAGAATGTTTTCCGACAGTTCATCATTTGTTAATTAATTCGGTCAAGGTGAGATATAAAGCTTAATTTTCCGCCTTGGAGAAGAGCAACCTCGGGTTGACCGATGTTTTTTGTCTGTGTAAGAGCTCTGTTGAACTGGACAGTTGGGGAAGTTGAAATATGAAGGCACCGACGGTTCGACCTTTCGTGGCAAAGCTTTAGAAGCTGTTGCTCACTTTAGGAAAGCGACACAAATATGTTACACCTTTCTCCGATTCCTAAAACTTTCTCTCGTAAATAAGACAGTTGCATGCCGGGATCTCTAGGAGATGGAATGCAGCACGACGTCCTTTTATGACGAAACTTTTTTCATGAGTACTGTGCTCACATCCTTGGTTTTAGGCCACAATAACTCTGACTCCCATATAGCAAGTTTATCACTTTGGGTAGGTAATCAAGTGCTTTTTTATTGCTGCTACCGTGGACTTCGGTTTTCCTTTTTTTTTTTTCCCAGAAGCCCTTTGTGCTCGAATACGAAGGAGTTATTCTGCAGCCTTCTCGCTTTCGCTTAAGCAACAAATTGTATCAAACTTTCCGTGACAATCTGCTTAAATCCGGGAAGCATAGAATCGTCATGCGAGCATTATCTGCGCTTAATTATTTGTTTTGCTTGGTCACAGAATGCCTTGGGTCGTCTGAAATGCGCTGCACGCACGACACACATATGTGCTCCCCTGGATTATCAGAAATTTTCAAGACAAGTTTGAATTTATTCAGGACCCGCGACGTGGTGAGACCACGTGGGCAGCAACATTTGGTTATTTAGAAACCAGCTGCGTGCGCCGGCATTCGCCTGTAACCGCAGGCTTTTTTTTAATCTCCAGTCCAGTTGGTTACATCCCCGTTCGCTTCCTCCTCGTTGCACGAAGCAAATATGTCAGATTGCGAATCGCAAGTTCCGGGGTTCGATTCTTCTGCGTTGTAAGGTAAATCTTAGAAACCACGGTTTTTATGCTTAATTATGACTAAATACGCTTATATATGCCTTTTATGATTGTACATTTCCTGCAATGGTCTACGCATGCTCTATGTTGCATTGGCCTGAGTGTAAGGGCGCTTCGTTATGCTCAAGCATAATGCATTTCTTACAAAATCCAGCCCAAACGCACATTCTATGTTAAAACTCCCGAAAACACTGTGCGCTTTCTTGCAACCGAAGTTTTAACAGGAATCACGCCTCTGTATCGATGCAATGTTTGTCAATAATCCCTTAACGAGCTATTTAAATTATTAAAAACTCTACAAAATTCTCTAGCAGCACCTATTGTGCATAAGGCCTTCAGTTGAGTGAACTTTCACTAAATCAAACTTTTTCTAGTGGCTTCTTGAAGTTTGCTCAAGTAATATTTCACTGTATTATCTCCGGGTAATATTGCCAGGGAAAATGTTTTATCCTGCGAGGGATACTCCGGCCCGCAAAAATAACTTTTTCCCCTCATTCGCTTCCCCTCACTATCAACACCAATCGCACATGTTGTTTATCAATTTCTAGAAGTAGCGTCGTTAAAATTTCGTACAAGTCTATCGGTCGTAATAATCGTTCAACAGAGTTACTTGTACGTCTATCAGTAGTGTTTTCTTAGTTAGTAAAGGTTAGAATGTGCATTGACGAGTTTATGTTCTCTCTTCGCCCCACGTTTACACAAAAAGTGGTTTGAGCGTGGCAAAGTGAAACTCACAGAATATATAAAAGAGGAATTCATTACTTAAATTTCAAAATCTAGAAGGCCTTCCCGCTGTCATTTCATATAGCTACCACGTCTGAGTGGCGCGATCTCTAAGAGCTGTGTTGATCTTCCCTCAAAATGACGATAGCTTATTTTTGAAAATACATTATGCGTCTGAGCTTTTTGTTCCAAGTTAAAGTCTCGAAAACCTTCGCGAAGGCCCGTCGGATGTATTCCGGTGGTACAGAACGTACGTTTCATTTCCTTGTCACCTAAACTAGACTGTAACTGTACATCTCGAGCTCGCTTATTTTACGAATCTAAATTACCTGTCACAACGCTATCCATTTCTGACTTCATTGATCTTAACCCCACTCAAAACAGCACGGAAAAAGAGCTAGCCCATTTTGTTTTGTTTTTATTCTTGGTCAACTTACCCGATGACATGACTCAGAGACGAAGACAGACAGATGTCAGCTGGTAAAATATGAAGTATTCACCTCAAAACAACAGTGGAAAAAAAAAACAGTTGTAATTGTGAGGCGTGACCCACGCTCTCATCACGGCTGTGTTACCATGTCCCACCGCGTAGCACTTCCAGTCCTTCAGATATTCCAATAGAGGGAGAGCCACGTGAGCGTCCGTGAACTTTCTGTTTGCAGGCCTCTTCAAGGCCCCCGCGCAGTCGACACGCTCCGCATGGCTGGCCACGGTGCCCCGACTGCGCGCGGCTTCCCCGGGCACTATCGGACGTCCCCCGCTAGAAGTGGGTCACCACATCGGCCATGCGAAGCGTGGTGAATGCCTTCATCGGTGCGGCTTCCCCGCGCACCTGCGTAGACGGTCAAGGGTAGCGGGACGGTCGATAGCCTTGCCGTCGGACGCACCTTTTCACGGCTCAATAATATTTTTGTTGGCCGCCGCCGGGAATGGCCGCGGGCGTGCGAGCGTCTCGTCGACGGGAAAACGTCGTTACGGGAAAGCGCGTCTGTTTGTTTCCCAATCGGGGACGCGCGAAGCGCTAGAGGGAGAGGGGGACGCAGAATCGGGAAAGGGTGACCAGAAAGCGTCCCTGGTAGAAAGAAAGAACTCAAGGTTTGATACACCGTATGGAGGGAGTAAGCGTGTCATGGCCGCGTCCACGTGGAAGACTGAAGTCTTTCGATAGGGGGCGTAACGCATCATTTTTTTATACGAAACTATCGTATGGAACATAATAGATAAGACACCCCAAACATGTGCCAACTCGCCGGACTACACGCCTGGGTGCAAAATTAGAAAGCGCCCCCGTTGTAACAAGGAAACTCAAGGCTTGGTACAAGGTGTACGATATTGACGGAGAGTGCGTGTCATGGCCGCTTCCATATGGAAGGCTGAAGGCCTTGCATATGGGACACGATTATTGTTTTTGACTGAACTATTGGTTGCAATTAAACGAATAAAACATCACACGCCTGCACCGACTCGCCCTCCTCCACGCATTCATAACAGTTTATTGGATAGAAGTTATGATGTTCTTAGAAAGGGTGCTGTCAAGTTCGGTAATGGGTGTTTGGTACTTATGACAGTAAAGAGGAAGGTGAGTTAGGACGTTTGTCGTAGCCGGCGACTCTCCACTTTTGTCAAGGGGAGAAACAAGTCTTCAGTTTTATTTCTTTTCGTGTGGACGTGAGTTCTAACATCATCATTGTCTTTTATTTTATTGCCATCACAATCGTTTAGTAATGATATTGACATGAACCGCTCAGTGGGTTTCGATTAAAACGAGAGAGTTATTTGACGCGTGAAGTAAGTTGCAAAATATTTTTTAGTGAAAACAAACGAGGAATCGTCCCACCACTTTAAAACGCACTAGCTAATTCATCACCCCGTTACAAAGGCCGCATAGCTTCACACGCGAGTAATAAAAACAAAATATAATTTAGTTCATGCAGGAATTTTGTTTTTCATGGTACTCCTGAAATGCCTCTAACGCACTGTATTAGGCATTCATGCATATTTAGCAAAAGTAGTTCTTCGTCTAATTAGTTCTACTACTTAATACTTTCAACAACCAAAACGTTCGTGCACAGTCCAAACAAACATTCTCTCCCTATTACCGTATTCGTGCACCGCGTGGACATGACCTGTATCATTGAGATCAATAATTCTAGGCTGAGAGAAATAGAAAAATAACTATTAATTTTGGAGTTTTTATTAAAAATAGTTTAAACATTACTGTTTCGACATTTTAACTCTCAATTCTTTCGCCGAGGCACCGGTGACAACCAGTTTAGTGATCCTTTTTGTGATAGACATCATGAATAACAGTCCTGGTGGCAGAGCGAGAAGCACAATTTTCAACACGTTTCAACGCGTCATTACGACCTCTTTTAAATGAGCTTATGTCGAAGCATAACTAACCAAAGTCGGTATTTTTTTCTTAAATCCTGCATTACATTTTAAGTTTCGTTGTACGAACTCAAAAGCCCACAATTCCCTGATAATGGCTTCATCATTTTGGGCATCTGACGGGCAGTCCGCCGATGACACGACCCTACTCATTGAACAAGACTGTTCTCGCAAGAATGTGAGATTAAGGAAGAAAAACAACAATTCATGTTTTGAGGGCTCCTCGCCATATTGGATTTTCTTCGTTTCAGGGGTCTTGTTTAGTATAGTGCAGTACAAAAAACATATTTTTCTACGGAGGCTTAAAATTTAGCCGCTTGGAGTATAACACTAGCGGTGTGCCTGCATAGGACGACGAACTCTTTTATTATGAGTGGGAGTTGCTCAGAGGGCTTTGCAGTGTAGTATACCCTTGCTTAATTTCTTGATTGAATTTAGTCTGACAGTAGAATAGTCATCTTTATTAAGCTTTATGTGTGAGCACACATCGGTGAAGAAATAAAAAAAAAATCATTGATTAGTAAAACGCATCGCAAAAATGAACGAGTTCATCGCTCTCATTAAAATTAATGCCCGAGAAACTTCTCCGGGACCTGGCGGTGGCACTGCAGGCAGCTTTGCAAATAGCTCCGCCTGATCCTTTAATCCTCAGATGAAATGCCGCTGAAGGAAAATCTTAAATGGCACTGAGATCTTACTGACGTAGGAGATCACGAGCTTTGGGGAGCGCGGGCTTTTAATGGCTCAAGACGCGCGGTCAGAGCAAACGAAAATAAAATTCCGCTATCTTAATCCGAGAGTTAAATTACCGAAATTAGAATTAACTTCCCAGTCTATATGAATAACATTGTATCCTAGAAAACACTCGCAGACTAACCCTTAGAAAATTGGAGGCTTAGTGAAATGAGGGAAGTTCCTTCATAAAAATATCACGTTATTTTGTTCCTTAATTAATATTCATAACGCTTTGCACTGACTAAACAAATTCACAAAGTTTATGGGCATCTTAATTGAACAATTAATATGTTAATTGTTTGAATCGGGGCCAAAAGGTTCTTGAAATATTGCGACATAATAAAAATAACAATATACATTAGAACTCAAAGCACAATTTCAAGGATGCAGGAGCCTGAACGACGCAGAAGGTTTAGGCTTCCATGAACTTACATATATCTGAATGCCAAACAGAGATGACGGAAATAATAAAACAGACAAAGATCTATGCATTTTTGACCGACGTAAAGTTGCCAGCAACTGCATACTGATTTATATTCCCCTGACTCAAGAAAATTTTAGATTGTAAACCAAAACACAATGCTTTTAAGTTTATTAGAGCAAAATACGGTAATTAAGTTCTGGACGTCCAGTTTAAAAGGAAAGATGATTATACCTATGCCATTCTCATAAAATGGCTACCTCTTGCCAAATGGTCGAGCAAGAAATTAGTCGTTAATGTACGGATGTTTTCATGTATCGGCAGGTCAATCGATTAATTACAGGCGCTATTATTTTAAAAAAAAATCCTCCAGAGAACACGTGGATAATGCAGCTTTGGAATTTTCAGAGGATTTAGTATTTGGAAAATTGACTATAAGTGATAGATATTATTCCGATATAGTGACTTTTGTTATGGTTGCATTAGAGTTATGCATATATAATATTGCACATAGTAGGAATATGAAATATTAGGTAAGCCCTTCTGGTGCCTGCAGTGCTAATAAAGCATCCAAAACTTTAAGGTCTAAAGTTTCTTCAAATTACTGATATGTTTAGAGAATGCGATATCTGCAATGAATACACCTGGGGCTGAGATAATATCACTGAATGGTCACCTTAATTTTCGGTATAAATTGATCACTTGAGTGTATGCGAAACAATTGTGTTAACATTATGATTTAGTTTCATGAATTTATTAATTTTTGAAAATGTTCAACAAAAATCAGAAGTTTACTTTGCATGCGACGTTTCTTACGTCGATGCCAATGTAAATAAGGCATAAATAAAAAACAATACTATCATATTTGCATGTTTAGGGCTATATTGCGTTTCACGCCATATCCGCACAGGTCAACTAAGGTGTAGTGAAGACAGTGCATGGTTTTGTACTTGACGTCATCGTATCCCGATGGTGGTCATTCTCGACTGCTCTCGACGAGAGAAACAAATTCGCTGGCGGGAAATGTACGGCGCTGAAAGTACGAGCTCAGCAGTAAGCCTACAATAGCCGATGGCGTGACGTCAATACAAATCATTAAGAATTAAGGTGACTGCCCATTCTATTTACCAGATGTTTTTAATTTGATATTGTGGGGCACCGGCTTAACTGATTCGTCAGATATCGATGAACACGAAACACGAGTAAAATTAACACAACCACACGCTACACCGTAGAAAAAAAAAAGGTTTGTCAGATGATGAGAATTCGCAATCCGAATGTACAGTCAACTTCACGGCTGTGTTGTCATCAGGTTGTTAAGCAAAGGTCTTTTTTATTCATGTGCTTTTCGTACAAAATACTAGTTTAGGGTTTGTAGCTTTCACTAGTGATATATAGTCTATGAAATGAGAAGAGGTAAAATTGGATTAGGACTCTGTGCCTTGGTGTACTTTTTAATGTTACAGCCGAAATGAATCCTTGTCGTGTGATCGTTATTATGAGAGACAAGGCGCTTTCTCACTTAATAAATGTGACAGGGTTAAGGGAGACGCCCTCTTGATGGTATCCAACGATGTTCACAACTGCCACGAGCCTGGAATGTCTCATACAATTATACACAAAAGCCACCGAAAGAGCAAGCAGATCACAGATCATGAGGTGTCAGTTTTGCATTTACATAGAAAAGCTATAGTCTCTGGCTTAGTACAACTGTAAGCGAGCGTTTCTAAAAAGGTATCTGATTTTCTAGCGTTATGTGGCCATACATCGGTAGCCCGGACGTTTTTCGGTAATCATGTAACCCCAATTATAACATGCATCCATAACAAACACATTGAACACAAGACGCTTCGCAAAGGCGGGGGACAAAGGAAAGGCACATTGTTGTTTCTTTAATGTAGTATAAAAGAACTTCGTTATGAATTGCCAGGCTACTGTACGCTCCAGTTGAGGAGAGGTCGTGCCGCTCTTTCCCTGAGGCACCGCGATGTTACTTCATCCCTTCCCCCCCCCCCCTTTTTTTTAAAAGGTTTTAAAGGTCGAGTTAGTCACTCTGTTTTAATGAAAAGCTCCCCCCCCCCCCCTTCAATTGCTCCATCGGAAATTGGGAAGACGCAGGTAAGCCAGCCAACACCTGTCTTACAAGAAAAAAAAAAAAAAAAAATAAGAGAAACAGGAACGAAAAGGATGTTTTTGCAGACGTGAAGACTCCACTTAATTGGTTCGGCGAAGTTTAGTGTAAAGGTCAAACGACCACTTCATGAAACCGCGTTTTATGCGTTTGTTTTGAGCTCTTTGTTCGTTTTTTGCCTCTAATAAAGCTTATTGTCTTCTTGCAACATGAGACAATTTAAAACTGGCGGCTTGTTTGATCAGGCTAACAAACTTATCGACATGTTTACTTATTGATTAAGCCACGCGGGTGTTGGTGCTAAATTAAGTGTTAGGTAAAAAAAACAAAAAAAAAACAACAAGAACCCTTATTGCCTTTGTAGGCTCGAGTGTGAACAGTGAATGGCTTGTTCGGCGGCCAACGACCCTGATTTGTTTCGCATTGTGTATCGGAAAGAAATACGTCGGTTGATCTTTAAG
The DNA here is from genome assembly GCF_016920785.2 of Ixodes scapularis. Taxonomy (NCBI): domain Eukaryota; kingdom Metazoa; phylum Arthropoda; class Arachnida; order Ixodida; family Ixodidae; genus Ixodes; species Ixodes scapularis. The sequence continues at coordinate 108,540,215 of NW_024609868.1, forward strand.
TTAAACGGTGACACAACATGAACAGATGCTTTAATTACTAATCAGTTAGTGATATGCCATGGAAGATAACATTAATTTAGTATTTTTAATAAATATTGCACACCATAATAGACTAATTCTATTGAAGAATTTAATAACAGAGGAAAATTAGTAAAATGAGACATTGACTCCAGCTATAGCGACGCGGGCTACTCTATTGAACTAGATAACAATTGGGGTTAATTTTCTCGAGAGTTCACTGTGGCCAGCTAAAGAAAGCAAGTACCTTCGTGAAATCAAAATTAAAATCGATACTTCCCCCGAAGTGCACCCGGGGACTTGCTGCCCTGTTTTCGGTCTTCCAAAGTCGTACAGTTTCCAATTAACTTGTTTCTTCAGTATTATTTCAGTAATACTTTACAAAATAAAATACACTATTCGTGAAATATTTGGTCAAACTCATTAGGCACCAAAATAATTTATATGAACACTTATTATTATTAAGTTCAAGACGCAGCATTAGAAAATTATATATGCTTAGCAATAGATTTCAATCATAAAAAAAAGTGCAAGACAAAACTTGACCATTGGATATTTATGTGGATAGACACGTATAATTTTACATAGAGCTTAACATCTTTTCTTCACGACTTGCGCGTGACGTATATACTGAAGGGCGTACGGATTCAATGTTTTCTCCATATTGGTTCCTTGAAGATATCGACCACAGCAATTGAGACTCCAACGCCAGCTGCGGAGGTAGCGGAATAAATAATACAAGGACAAAAACCATACATTTGTACATTTTGACTTCCGCACATTTGCATTTCAAAGATACATTTATTGTTTTATTTTCAGTACTATTAATTTAAATTTGGAGATGAATATTGGCACAGCTTGCAAGTGTTTTGATATTGCTTTAGAAGAATACACGAGATAACAACATACAAAAACACTAGTTTTCCTCACAAAACCTTTCAAGGGCCAGGCTTTGAAACGACGCCGAGAGATAACACAGTGCATTAAGTTATTAATTCAACAATAACTTAGGAACGGCCATACAATAACTCACATAAATGATACGGCCTCGATATGCAACCAAGCACATTCTTACTCTTCCAAAGCGCAGAGTTACCATTGAAATATTAATACGTTGCAAATTTTATATATACCGAAAGAAACCTCAACGAAACAAAATTCAGGAAATGGTTGAAGAGGAGGATAGTTTTCATTAAATGTTTGCGCTCCATCCTACTAAATTAAAACGTAAATTAATTGTTACCCTGATATTTGCAAAAGTGTATAATTTAATTCAGGTCTGCTATATTTACCCTGGTAAAACGCAGATGTAAATAATATAATGATCACCAAAATCTCATATTCTATCTTTAGTAAAAAAAGATAAAGTCGCCTGAGGGAATCATGCGGAAGTGATTATTCTGCAAAACGTTAACAGGGGGTTGCGAACGCTTTCGCGGTTTCGAGAAAGAATTAGTTTGTGTTTTCAAATATGTTTAAGGATACTAAAAATAATTTTTATTTTAATTCGATATATACGTGTATTTCTCATACTCGAACATAATGGATGTAGGAACGGTACTTAAATATTCTCTTGTATGAATATTAAAAGGCAGAATTAACTTTATTTTAAATAAGTAAGGCGTAAATACGTAAAAAGTTGCACAAAAAAGCGGGAACAGAAATGATTGAACAGCCCTTGGTAACAACGAATCGATCATTTATTCATCTATCCTTATAGACAAGGGGAAGCTGAGTCATATCTGCTCCAGCGCCTCAATAACGTTTAACTCAGCAGAATAGCTACGAAGTCAAGAACATTGTTTCGTATCGTTGTTCAATGAGTTAACATGAAGCTTACTTTTATTCCTCTTATAAAATAAAAAAATAAAGCGTCACCATTTTTATTTTTTATGCGCCGCTTGCGTAGGCTCATTAAAGAGGCTAATTAGCGCTGTATAAAACGCCGCCAATTGAAACTACGCGCACAATCGTTTTATTGTTTTACCTGAGTAAATAATTATTAAAAATTCTGATTATAGTCGCTGAGAACTATAGCAGGTTGAGATCGATAAAACTACGAAAACAAGCAAAGCACCAAAGTCAAGTGAAATCGAGACTGAGATTCGCGTACATGCTTGAAATTTAGAGAACATGCAAAAGATTGATCGGACAAAATGAAGAAGGGAGATAAAGTTGTCCCTTTTTTCGCCTAGAGATACGCCATGACAGGAAATGGTACACGAGTTATTCTACTCTATAAATATGCGGACCATAAAATTAAAGACGCGCTGCACATCTGTATTATGCTAAACCCTAGAATATGCACGAAGCGTAAAACTGCGAGAGTGCGCGAAAAACAAGTTTCTAGGAAAAGATGTTTTAAGTTTCTTGAAGATATGTTTTCTACACTGATCATGTTAGTTTTTATTCGCGCCAAGATTGAGGTTTCTGTTTAACTTTTTGTTCAGAAGTCACATTAATATATATATATATTATAAACAGCAATATTTAGTACAACCGCTTTCGGTTCTATCCTCATTGTTACACGAGCAAAGCGAATGGATCTGTATTCGTGGAACGCTGTTGAAGAAGCGAGGTGTGTCAGGTACGAACAATTGAAATGTCTATTGTATGAGTACTGGTATTTGAAGTATAGGTACAACTGCCAGATCATTTCTGAGTATAGTTCGGCATTAAAACCTAGGAACCCGCAAGCATTCTACTACTCAACGAGATCATTTTGATCAGCCATTATGATTGCAACAGACGGTTGTTATTTCGTTATTATTTTACATTCTTTAGTATATTTACGATACTCTTGGAGTACCAGAGGCGCATTATGTTAGCGTATCACAGCAAGGAGCGCATGCAGAGAAAGCTCGCAATTTTAAACCCAAAGGCTCTAAACTTGTTTTTGGCCTAGTCGGTTTATATGTGTATGAACATTTGAATTATAAGCGGTCGTGCAATTAGTTGTATATAATGCAGACTCAAGACCTTAGCTTAGCATCTGAGTTTCATCATCTAAAGTGCTCGTCCACAGCATTAAACAAATATCAAACCTGAAGTTCGGATTCACATCTCGTTAAGTTGCGCCATACTAAAATGATACTCTAAACCTTATTATGTTAACTAAGGGGCGCGGTGATTACTTTGTGACCCTTAAAAATTTCGCTTACGGCGCGGTGTGGGCTGTCCGTTGCGCAAGGCTCTGCTGCAGAGAAAGCAACATTTGGCAGTGCATCCTTACTTCCAGTGTTTCTCTTAAAAAAAAAGGAGATGAGTTGGAGTAAACCAGAACTACGGCAGTTGTAAACACCGCTAGACATCAGTGATAAAGCAACGGAGATTTCGGTTGCGTATTGGGACACCCAACTATGAAAATATTATGCTTAAATAAGATAAACCTTCATCAAAAACAAGATAACTTTTCGATAATTGGATTATGGAATAGGAAATGTATCATGAAGTAGAATACCCATGACTTTGGTAAGAGCTGGGAAACTTGGTCTAACTGTATTTCTTGCTGAAAACCTAAAATGCAGTTTGCAGACAAGCGTTTGCAAATTGAATTTAAATTTTCCAGAAAGAAATCCTGTTAGATTTCCTGTTCTATAGGTTAATTAGCGAAAAGTTATACTGGTATTTTCGGTAGAGCAAAACAAATGTTTAATGTCTTCAGGAGGGAAGCCAGAGAACCCACGGATGAACTTTAGTGGTCAATGATATTTACAATAGATCCACACACCGAAGATTTTGTCACCATTAGGTGGAAAGTAACAAGCGACCCAGAGTGAAATCCCTCTAAAGAAGATACGGTTCCAGCTACCATCTTTGCACTTTTTAATTCATGGTGTAAAATAGAAACAAAAGCACCCGTTAAAGTTTTCGAAAAATAAGGTAAACTGGATTGAACATGCACCGCGCAGAGACTTTTATCCCAGTTTTATTTTAAGCGGTGTCAGACGCTTTCATAGAATCGGCGAAACAGCGCAGGCCGATCCCTAAAGAGCATTTGAAAAGTCCAGGGAAACAGGGCTATTACCGAACACCTGGAAATACAGACGGGCGTCCCCCGAGCCCTTGAAAGCAGAGCCAAATTATGCAGACAAAGACGAATCGTTTTTGTTTGTATGAACTGTAATGCATCAATGTGAAGTTCATTATTGCTGTCATTAAACAAAGTAGCAAACATCCCTGTTCAAGGATTACATAAAAAAAAAAACATTTGCTGTCTTTGTTTTCGACATCCTACGATATTGCATTAAACTTTACCGCATTCTACGTTTCGCGCTGTTTTATAAAAAATAAAGGACCTCGCCAGAGCACACCAAACTGAAGAACAATTTTGACTTGCTCAGGCTGTGTTACTTTATAGCGTGTTTAAGTAAGTTAACAGGGCGAAGCTTACACTATACTTTGCACAATGTTTATGAATATTGTTTATTTATTTTACTGACATAAATCTTTAAAACAAACAAAATTCCGTATGTTTTCATAGTGGAACATCTGAGAGATGACACACACGCACACCCGCTCCCTTCACGTCACCATAACATTTTATGTACACACTAGAAAAAGAGACTTAAAAAATCGTTCAGACCAAAACGATGTGGGCCCGAATTATTCGACCGCCGTATTCAATGAAACAACGCGGTTCTGCTTTGACACCCTACCTCCCAACACACAGAAATTCGCGAGCAGTTGGACGCGCAACCCGTTGATAAGACAATGCATATGAAAAGCGCACTCAACGCACCTGTGTTCACGACGCCGAGAAGCAACAGATTGCAGCTGCCTCTCGCTAGTCGAGATCTCCATCGCTAATGTGCTGCGGGTCGCCATCGTCTCGAATGTTGCCACCGGTCCAGCGCATCGCCTCTTCTTCCCCAGCCTCATACCAGCGGTTCGCAACTTAGCAACCACGCCATCGAAACGGAACTGCAAACCCCAGCCCCTCGCACGAGCAATATGTAGCATGGAGTGGGTGTTACAAGGCAACTAGCGGGAGGATCTGAGCAAATCCACGTGCTCTTCTCTAAGAACTCTGCTTTCTCATGCAACTATAATCAGCGGCTTTATTTTGTTTTACCTCTTTTTAAGGCGAAAATTAAAGTGCGCTGTGTTTTAGGGCATTAACCTCTGGGAAGCACGTCATCCTCAAAAGTACCTAACAATATCAACGAAGGAAAACAGTGTAACAAATTGGGAACAAAGAATATTGCGGGAGACTAAAGCGGACCCCGCCTTTCGAAATTCCAACGCACGCGACGGCGCGGCTTTTAATATTAAAAATCTCGACATCGTCTATAACTGGGCTGTGGCGAGGACTCCTCCGGTTGCGCCACGAACGTTTTAATTTATATATTAGAGGAGCCCTACATAAAACTAGACGTTGCTAAGCGGCAGCAACGATGAACAGGAGACATGTCTTCGGAGGTCCCGAACATGTGCGACACCGATAATAAGAACAATGTGCCGACACTCCACTCATCGCGGATGAAACAACAATGAGTTTTGTGTACGGAACGAAGCATGCTCCGATGGGGAAAGCCGGTGGCGTACCTGGCAGCAGCCGCAGCAGAGCAGACCGTGCTCCTCGACCGGCGTCGTCGTCGTCTCCCAACGCGTCAGCGGTGACCATCACCGGCGGCGGAACACGCTCCGAGTGGCGTGCGATCAATAGCGCAGCCCGACGCGATCCTAGTTTTCCCCACCACTCTGCCGAAACCCCTTCTCCTTCTCTATCCCTTTAACCACTCCCTCGCTCGCTTCCCACGTGACGTCACGGCGTTGTAGCCTCCACCTCCTCTTCCATTTTGTCACCTCTTTTTTCCCCTCTATCCTATAACTCCTCTCTCCCTGCCGGTGTCGTCACCGTAGCCTCGACCACTTAGCCGAACCCCTTTCCTCCTAACTCCATAACCTTTCCCTCACTCATTGCCCAGGTGGCGTCACCACAGCCTCCTCCTCCTCTTTCATTTTCACAGCGATATCGTATATGCTCGGCATATCTTGAAAGAAAACGCCATTAGAGTCATGGATTGGTTAAAACCAACAGGATAAATGTGAATGCCCCCAAAAATTAACTGGTATGTCCTCGAAACCATTAAAGAAAAAATTAAGTGTTTCTTTTTTTGTTATTACAAGATTCATAATGTATATTGTGCTCTTGTAATCCTGTTCAATATGAATCGTCTGTCGAGTACATGGGAATCAACTTTGATTCTGACTTGTGATGCAATACGCATCTCTACTCCGTGTCGAAGCGCCTGAGAAGTGTATCTTGTCAGCTCTACAACGTAAAACTGTTTCTTGCATTTGGCACTCAGATATATACTTATGCCTGCTTTGGCACACGAAGTACTTAGATATGATGTTACTCTTTTCTTAACTACTAGGCACTCCAGAATTGATAATATTTTGAAGGGAATGCTAAAAAGTGTATCCTATGGTTTAGCAACTGACCCTTGTAACAATTTGTTCGACACTCTTACGCTTTCTTGTTTCTATTTTCTATCTCTTCAAACTTTTGTTCTTCGACTTTGTTTCGTTCAGTGATTAAAAATTGTGACAGTTGTCCCTCATAAATTTAGGAGTACTGCACCGTACAGAACGCAACGAATATATAGTCACGATGGAAAAAGAGCACTAGATACTTTTACGTTCCCAATATTTTTAATCAACTACCAATTACATTTTAATAGTAATTTATAAGCTAAAAGAGGATTTAAGAAAAACTGTTCAATGCCACAACCAAATAATATAAACTATATTCGCTACTCCTGTAGATGCTGGATTACAACCAGAAGCAGTGCGAACAGCAGAGATAATATATTTACATATTTACAAGAACCTATAATTAAAGATTGCTCATCGGGCAGTTTGTCGTTGGAACGGTGTCCATGGCTAGCTCCCGTGTCCGTGCCTCACGTGAATTGCGTCCCACGCTGGTTCATGGCACGTGTGTCTCGGAGCGCTTTTCTTTCACGTCGTTATAATTGTGCTTCTACAAATATCCCCCCCCCCCCCCTCCCCTTTAGTGAGGAAGCCCGGTGACAAGCGTTAAGTTGGGCGTGGTTAAAAAAAAAAAAAACTGGCTTTCTTTTTGACCGGCTTGCGACTTGGAAGTGCAGGGACGAGTTCGGACAGTGCGGTATTTTGAAAAGATTCGTAGAAAGCAGGTTTCAATCGATCGATAAAAACTGTGTCTGTCCGGCGGTTGATGAGCAGAGTCATGTGTTTGGGGTTCCTGCGAAGTATCCTGAACGGTCCGCTATACGGTGGTTGCAGTGAACGTTTCACTGCATCGTTCCGAACGAAACCGTGGGTGGCCTCTGTCAACGCTGGACTGACGAATATTGAAGTCGGTTGGGTGGTTCTTGTGGGACAGGGTCGCAGCTGCGCCACGTTTTGACGTAGACGGCATGCGAAATCTTGTATATCAAAATGTCATGTTCTGTGGAAGGTTCAATAAATTCAGCTGGGATACGTAAAGTTGTGCCATACACTAGCTCAGCAGTGGTGCAGTGCAGGTCATTCTTAAGCGCGGAGCGAATTCCAAGCAGCACCAAAGGCAAAACTTCAACCCATGATGAAGGATTCACGGATTGGGCCATGAGAGCTGTTTTTAGTTGCCGGTGTAATCTTTCAACCATCCCGTTGGCTTGTGGGTGGTATAACGTTGTGTGAATATGGTTAACACCCAGGAACTGCGAAAGATGGCGGAAAAGAGCGGATTCGAATTGTCGACCGCGATCAGTCGTGATAGCAGAGGGTATCCCGAACCGACTTATTCATATACTGACGAACGCGCGGGCGACATCTTCGGCTGTTATGCGAGAGATAGGAATCGCTTTTGGCCATCTTGTAAAGCGGTCGACGCAGGTGAGTAGATATTGGAAACCTTGCGACGATGGTAGTGGTCTCACGATGTCTAGGTGTACAGTGCTGAAACGAGCGTCAGGTTGTTGAAAAACACCGTAAGGTGTGACGGTGTGTCGGTGAACTTTTACTTTCTGGCATTGAAGGCAGGTTTGTGACCACCGTCGTACGTCTGCATTCATTCCTGGCCAAGCAAAACGTGAAGTAATCAAATGTTGAGTAGCACATATGCCAGGATGTGACAACGCATGTAGAGCGTCAAATACAGTGCGCCGGAAATTTGAAGCTACGTATGGCCGAGGGGTGCCGGTTGAAATGTCGCAAACTATTGTTGTGTTGCTCTCCGGAACGTCTACATCTTCAAGGATAAGGGCTGTCTGGGATGCGCGCAGTTTAGTTAATTCGCTGTCGGTCTGCTGAGCACAAGCTAGTGCCGTGAAATCTACTGGTGGCCGGGTTGTGGTAATTTCATTGATGTTTAATCGAGACAACGCATCGGCAACAGAGTTCTCTTTTCCCGAAACGAACCTGATGTCGGTCGTAAATTCGGAGACGAAAGACATATGTCGTATTTCTCTTGGTGTGTGATTAGAATTGTTGGATTTGAAAGCGTATGTCAGAGGCTTGTGATCGGTCCAGATAAAAAGCTGTCGACCTTCTAGGAAGTGGCGGAAAAATTTTACGGCAAGATTCAATCCAAGAAGCTCCCTTCCGAAGGTACTATATCTTGTTTCCGCAGGTAAAAACTGTTTTGAGAAGAACGATATGGGATGCCATTTACCGTTCTGGAATTGCTGTAGTACTGCGCCTGCTGCAGTGTCATATGCGTCTACCATCACAGAAGCCGGTGCATCACATTGCGGGTGGGTAAGCAGTGTTGCTGACGCGAGCGCCCTTTTGATGTTCGCAAATGCGGCGCTAGCTGGCTCGGTTCGGATAAGGTGCTCGCTTTTGCGCAACGACCCTGCGAGAAGCTTGTTAACTGGCTGTAGTATGGCTGCACAGTGCGAAATAAACCGGCGATAAAAATTTACCAGCCCCCGAAACTCTCTGAGCTTCGTGGTAGTGAGAGGCTGTGGAAATTTTTCAATTGCTTCGATTCGCTGGGGTAATGGGCGAATCCCAAGGTGGTTTACGTGGTGACCAAGAAATGATAGTTCTGAAACGTCGAACTCGCATTTCGCTGCATTGATCAGAATTCCGTAGTCGCTGAGGCGATTGAAGAGTTGATGGAGGTGATTGAGATGTTCCTTTTCATCTCGGCTGAACACCAGAATATCGTCAAGGTAAGCGAAACAGAATGGAAATCCACGCAGCACTTGGTCCATAAACCGTTGAAACGTCTGCGCTGCATTTCTTAGACCGAATGGCATCCTGATGTATTCGTACATGCCGAAGGCAGTAACGATTGCAGTATATGGTACGTCACAGGGTTCGACGGGAATTTGGTGGTAAGCCTTCACTAGGTCGATTTTTGTGAAGATTTTAGACCCATGTAACGAGTTCCCGAAGTCTTGAAGATGGGGAATGGGGTAACGGTCTGGCACTGTCACATTGTTGAGAGCACGATCGTCACCACATGGACGACAATCGCCGGATTTTTTTCGGGACCATGTGTAAGGGTGATGACCAAGCACTTGATGAGGGACGTACGATGCCGAGTTCGATCATATGTTCGAACTCCTGTCGCGCGATTTTGAGCCGATCAGGAGCAAGGCGTCGAAGTCGTGCGAAGACAGGAGGGCCAGTTGTTTCAATATGGTGTGTGATGGTGTGCTTTACTCTCTGTGGTGTGTTGGATTGCCGGAGTAGTTGAGGAAACTCGTCTAGAAGCGACTTCCAAGGAGCCCCTGAGACCTGCGTGGAGATAGTGAGGTTGAGGGACTTCGTCTTGGACAGAATACCGTGAACGTAAAGGTCCGTTCCTCTGTTCAAGAGTACGTTGCGACTGAGATCAACGAGGAGGCCAAAATGTCGCAAAAAATCTGCTCCTAGAATGGGTTGCTGAACGTCTGCCATATAGAATATCCAGCGGTACGTCCTCCGCAGACCTAAGTCGAGGGTGAGTGACCGTTGACCATAAGTCTTGATGGAAGAGCCGTTGACAGCTTGCAACGGCGGTGTGTCTGTTGGGTGCCGTCGTTCCTCTTTTCTTGGTGGTATTACACTTATTTCAGCGCCAGTATCGACGAGGTACTGAAGTTTAGTGACGCGCTCGGTCACGATAAACAGACGGCTTGTTCCGTGGCCCGCGACGCCTGCCGTCGTCAGCGTCGGGCCTGGTTGTTTTCCCGGAACATGCAGGGTGGCTCACATTTACTTGCGCTGGTACCGAAGGTGAAGTGGTACCAGCAAGTACCGCTCCTGTTTGCATACCTGGATCGACGGCGTTGGGGCGGGCTGGCAGAAAACCGACATGACGCCGAGCGATGTGTCGACAGACGTAGTTGTGCGATCTCTTTGGAAAGTTGTTTGACTGTCGACACGAGTGTTTTTGTTGGACTCCACTACCTGCGTTAGGTTGTCTTCTCGCTGTGATAGTTGGTGCGGGGTGTTGGGTTGTGCAATTTGGCAGACGTTGAGAGTGCTTACGTCAATGATTTGATCCGCCATTCGGGCTAACGCCTCGATAGAGTCCGTTTCAGAGGTGGCTTTTATCATGCGTACTTGAATTGGAAATCTCTGCAGAAATAATTCTCAGAGGGTGCTTGCATCCAGAGTGTTAACTTTTTCACCGAGGAGTTGTGTCATACGCCGAAGGAATTCTGATGGTTTCCGATTTCCAAGTTCTTCTGATGTCAAAAGTTGTTGAAGCCGGCGTTGTTCAGACTCGGTTGTACGCCGTATCAGTTCAGACTTGAGGGTGTCGTACGGCGCCTCTTGAGGGGGTGCACGCAAGATGTCCCGAACCACAGCTGCTGTTGCTCGAGGCAGCGATGAGACCACATGGTCGAATTTCGACTGCTGGGATGTTATTTTGTTTTTCCGGAACGACGACTCTATGGTAAGGAACCAAAGTTCCGAATCTGATGTCCAGAATTCAGGTAGCTTGAAATTGATTGCCTCAACTTCGGCAGCTGCTGAACTCTCTTCTGTGGAGGACATCGCTGCTTGATATGATGAGGTTGTTAATAGATTGCACCCGCTGATGAGCAAATGGCAACAAGGAGACTTGCCTTGATGTGCGAGGACTGATGTAAGTCCGAGCAGCCGGGTCACCAATGTAGATGCTGGATTACAACCAGAAGCAGTGCGAACAGTACAGATAATATATTTACATATTTACAAGAACCTATAATTAAAGATTGCTCATCGGGCGGTTTGTCGTTGGAACGGTGTCCATGGCTAGCTCCCGTGTCCGTGCCTCATGTGAATTGCGTCCCACGCTGGTTCATGGTACGTGTGTCTCGGAGCGCTTTTCTTTCACGTCGTAATATTTGTGCTTCTACACTCCTGATGATTGCTGTGCCTTTTTTCATGATGCGGGGAATGGGATCTATTGTCAGATCAAGCCGCACAAGCGCTCCATGGCTTAGGCGGACCTGAATATGTATTGTTTTTTTCTATCCGCCAATAAATATATATTATTTTTCTTATATTATTATTTTGTCACCTCTTGTTTGTTCTTACCCCTCTAACTGTTTTATGAATAGCAAGTTATTGTTGCTTTTTTAATCTTACCCAGGTCCTCCTCCTAGACTAGATGTCGGGGATTTCAAACTGTCGGCGTCGGCTTTTCGTTCCAGTCTCTTTTGGGTATTACGGCACTGAGCCGGCTTGCACTTAGGCGTCTTCTCTTCTATTGCACTCAGGGTACAGTGATTAAAAGCCACCCTCCTCTTCTACGTTTTATTCCCTCTGCGACAAAATATGTACTTTATTGCTTCTGCGTTTTATGGGACTGATATAAACACGCCGAATTTAAAATTGTTTTGGTGAAAGTAATTTTTTTGGGTGACGCCCTTATTGAAGGCAACGGGCTACAACATTTGGGGCAATGGTATGGCAAGCTACCTAACGCGAAAGCGTGAAGGACCTCGTGTCGCGGAAAAGGCGGGGTCGGGGCACGACGTAAAAATCCTGATTGATTGATAACCTCTAGCAGGAATTTCAAACACCCACAACGCTTGCGAGAAACGTCACATCACGCGTGAAATGAAAGCAATTAAAACATGACATGCACAGCGAGTTAAAGGTCGCCGCATGTGTGCTTTTAAAACCAAGATGTCTCAAATGATTTCACTTTATAAAGTTATTCATTTTCCTTAAAAAAAAATTGAGGATATTTATGAGGGATTTGAAGGGATTTGAACCCATGACCCTTTAATTGAGAGCCGGACAGGCTACGGACTGGGCCACACAAGGCACGCTTACACGATGAATGAGAAGGCGGTGCAAACGGGGCCCAATAACGCTTGGAGGACGCTTAAGCTTCGCCGATAAGAGTAGAATGCAATCGCTTTCTACACTTAAAGGCGAAGCTTAAAGGCCAACGTACAACCTCGGTTTTCTGCAGGGAAGATAATCCTCTTAGTGATTCCCTCTCCTAAGATGCGAGGGGAGCAAAGTTGGGGTAAAGTAAAGAATGAAGAGAACATGCGAAAGGTGGATCCGGGCGAAAGTGTAAAGCGCGAAGTGTACGTCGGCCTTTAAGCGTCCTCCAAGCTTTTTCAGAACCTAACCTTATCATTAATCAATTGTATACTGTTTATGACTGACCAGGAAAACTGAGCCAAAAAAAAACGTGTTTGTGATTTTACAAAGTAGTTATTTTAGCAAACGAAAATACCGCCTCATTCATGCCTTCGCGTTAAATTTTATTATTTATAAGTGCGATGTCTTGTATATTGTATACGAGGCTATCCCCCAAACTCAGAAAGGTCATCCCCTTGAAACCTAAAATACTGCAGGAACTCTAAGCGAGATATGGCGGAACCATACCTTGCTAAGAGTACTCCGCCAGCCAAGTCAATTATTTGGCTATGTATTACTTAATCGTAACGCCCATTTGGTCCTAATGCTTTTACTTCAAACAAAAATTATAAAAAAAAAACATTTTTTTTGTTGCACACGATTTCTGGGCTTGCAGTCATTGTGCACGCTATTTAGCTGGTGGTACTTTGAGACCAACTCCGGTCTGCGTTTTTGAAGTGCTTGGCTGCAGACGGTCGAAACACAACAGAATTTGTTGTCTACACCGATGGTTATATTCGGTACATTTTCACATTTTCATTCAATGGAGATAATCAAACTCGGTACTCTTTTGTCTAGCTATTTCCTCTTCAATCTGCACCTTCTTCTTGCGGCGCGTTGTGAAGATTGCGACACTTCGTGTGAGCTTCGCCCCGCAAACTGGCCCTCGCGCGATACGGACAAAGGAAGAGCACACGATAATTTCACAAGTCTATCACTTTGTAATACGATTGAGCGTATGGCTCGAAATCTTGGGATTATGGTTCGGTTATCCGTGTTCAGAATTTCATGGTTTCTTCTGTATATACTCCTATAAAGTTGACGGGAATGTAGATTTGTTTCGTGCTAAGTGATCACAATTTTAACGGGCTGCTGAAATAAATAAAATTAGCTTGAAAGAAAACAAACACTTGTCTTAATAGCATAAGGTTGCTGATGACGCGAACTAGATTACACAAGGACAAAGCAGGAATGTCAATCTGCCGGGTCATTCTAGATACCATACGATTTTCGAGTACTCCAATACTTGCAACGATGGGTACGTTTATTAAAGAAGAAACAACATCTCTGTCTTTGATGCAACTCATCTCCGGAGAGCGCTTCTGTTCCAAATTTTATTGGGTGAACTGTGTTGTCACGGCACAAAATACGTGAAATATTCTTACAATCTCGAAGTTGCTCGAATCCTCTCTAGACATGATTAAGTTAAACTAACGGGTAGAAAACATATAGTGCACTCATAAATATCTATCACTCCCAGGACCTATTGTTACGAAAGTAAATCGTAGCTCAAGTAAATCTAAAATATAATTCATTATACAGGGTGAAACGTCTCAAAAACAAGAACCATGATCCTAATAAAATACCTAAACATACTGCTACGGTGGAAATGACAACCAAGGCCATGAGTGGTCCGTTTCAGCCTCGGTTTTTACTCGCCGCCCCAGCTGGCTCGATAAAGGCGATCGTCGTCTTCATCGTCACAGTGCCACCCCCCCCCCCCCCCCCCCTGGTGTAGCGGAAGTCATCGCGCCGATAGTTTCACAGTAGGATATTTTACGCAGTGAATGGTGACAAAGCAGCGTTTCCTGCGGTGGAAGTCCTGCGGTGGTCAGCGGTTAATTCATGTAACATCACTTGATATTCGAGGTCTCGTAACCATCTGCTGACACGGAAGGGCCTGGTGTAGCGGTGAAAGAGCTTGGTCAACTTGCCTTGGTGTCGAGTCGGTGTCCAAATCCAGACGAGATATCCAATGGAGTAGGAAACCGCGCGATGGCTCTGATCATAGCGCTGGTGTTGACGCTGTTTAGAGGGGGCTATGCGTAATCGCGCAAGTTGACGAGCTCCTTCGGCGCGGCAGACAAGTTGTGCCACTGCAGGTTGGAGTTTATGTTCGGTAGCAGCATATGGCAGAATGTTGTCTAGAAGAGTCGTTAAAGGGCGATGGTGAAGAAGACGAAATGAAGAACAGCCTGGTTAACTTGGGCTACAGTTTTATACGCGTAAGGGTCAAAAGGAAGCAGGGAATACCATTGTTGGTGGTCTGACCCTGCGTACACGGACAACATATCAACGATTGTTCTATTGAAACGTTCAACCATGCCGTTGGTCTGCGGATGGTACGCTGGGGTTGGTCTGTGTACCGGACTTCCTTAAAAAAACATTACAAGGATTTATTTCTTTTTATTGCAAACCTAAACTACACATCGCCTAACGCTCATTTTCCGCCCAAAAGTAGCCCTAGAGGTCCGAACAAGATGTTAAATTTCAGCACGAACCGATATTTTATTTTAAAGTTAAAAGTAATTTTCTGAAAAGTTCGATGGGAAAATGTAGCCCATTTTAACCCGTTTCCGGTTTCTGGCTCTATAAAGCTCCATGTATTCGAAAATTCTGTCTGCCACCATTTTCCCATTGACATTTCCAGAAAATCACTTCGGTGATTTTTTCAAAATTGTTTATACGTTTTCAATGTCGCGAAGTGTGATGGAGTGCGTTGAATGACAAAAAAATCTCAAGAGTGCTTTGGACGCCGCCGGATTTTTCGGAATACTTTTGATCTCGCCAGGTTTTAAAATGTGTTTGAAGATTATTACCTCTTGATTTGTTTTCGTTTATGTGTGTGTATTCCCCCCCCCCCCCCCCTCCCCCATTATAATTCCGGAAGGCATTAGAAGGGAATGGGGGGATACACGCGCATAAACGAAAACGAAGGGTACTGAATGAATGCATTGAAATTAAATAACATTCGAATGAACTGTCAGTTATTGCTGACACTTTGGTATATGGTTCGGACTTCTAGCCTCCCTTTCGGGCGGAGAATGAGCTCTCAGCGATGCGTAGTTTACTCTTGCGATGAAGAAACACCCTGTAATTATTTTTTTCGGGAACACCGTGTACAGTTTCGCAAATATGTAGAAGCTCCTGGATCACGCGATACTGGAAGTCTGTTCCACGGTCGCTGATAAGGTGCCTGGGAAGGCAGCGGTAGAGAATTCCCTTTTTTAAGAGAAAAGACTGCAACGTCTACAGTGTCTGAGGAGCGGAGAGCAGAAGTCTCTTCATAGCAAGACAAAGGGTCCATCGCCACAATTATTCAGCGGTGACCCGCTTGAGTAGAGGGAAGTGGTGCCAGGAGATTCATTTTAACTCGTTAAAATTGATAACGAGAAGGTGTAAGAGGTTGCAGCAGTCCAGTTTAAATTGCTCACGTTGGTAGGTAGGGTGCGACATACTTGAATATATCACTATACATTCCCTTCCACGAAAATGGGTTTTGAACACGCATGTACTTATAAGATCATATATGTCCGGCGGTCGAGTCATGTAAATCGCATAAAATATTCTTCTGTGGGTATTTGAGGAACAACAAATGGTAATTCAGGCCCCTCTGGGTTTCGGTTACGGCAATAAACTACACCGTCTTGCAGCTTAAAAAAAACTACTCAAATACCGTTCTTGGCGAGTAAAATGAGTCCTTTTTAGGCACTGGAAGATTAGTTTTTGCTAAGTATCTCTTCTCTAGTCAGAAGCTTAATCTAATGAAAAAAAAATTGGGTTTGTCGGGATATTTATACAGCGTATAGTTGGTCAGCCATTAATGTTGCGACGAGTCACATGCTGTAGATGAGCAATTTAGCCACTGCAGTACAACCGCTAGCCTGGGGTCTTTAACATGCACCACGCAGCAGTGATACACGACCGCACGCCGGTACGATGCTCATCCAGATCGAAACGGGCAGGGGTGGGGCGCGAACCCACGATCCCTGGGTTCTGCAGCGCGAGCTTTCGCTCCACGCGCGTCGAGCAGGGTGTGCGCTTTAGCCCATAGAGTTATTATAATGTGCGCTAGAGGTTCAAGTGGCGCTAGTGTGCTGACGCAAATTGAAGCAGACAGCAACCAGTCGAAAATTGACTTCCGGTAATGCATTTCTATGGGAAAAAGTGAGTGCATTTTCTCTCTGCGCTCGATCATAAGAGCAAATATCCCGAATAAGTCGTACGTACTAGGTAGCTTGGAACATTTCTCAGCCAGGCCGACGAAATAATTGGTCATTTACGGTGTTTTTCTTTCAAATTTATCGCATTAAAAACGGTGCTAAAACGGCTTCGTACGTGTATTTATGTGCACTGTCGGACACTGTTAGCGCGAACACGACGTCGGCGCTTTTCAGCGTGGGGGATATACGTGCCAAACGAACGAAGAACATCTGGAAATTAAGAAAGACGGCAAGAACTACGCAGTAACACTGGATCAGTAACTACACGTGCATATACGATCAAAATAAATTGAAGGCCACGTAATCTATTCCTATTTTAAATAAGTAAGTACCGCTTTATTCTTTCTGCTCTGAGCGAAGCTGCTTGTTCTACGTTCAAAATACCACTCGCACGCTCGGAATCTTTAAGAACAAGTGCCCGATAAAAGCTGCCCGGCAGAGAAAACAATACGAAGAGACACCTTTTATAGCCCAGGGACTTTATTGTCTACGTTTTGAAGGATTTTATCCGCTCATGCACGACGGGGTCATTTTTATGTAGTGACAGGACTGGCGTATTATCAATATATAAGCGTCACCGGAATGCTGGCGAGCCTTGAATACACTCTACATTCGTTTCGATCGTAATTTTGCTTCGAATCGTCACTTGTTTTTACACACCTGCTGCGGAACACACGTTTGGGACTGAAATGTAGCGAAGTTAAACATCGGTCACTGATGAAGAAAAATGCGCTAACTAAAACAATTACACTTTTACAGTGTTAATCAAGGTACCTACTATTCGGTACGACCCAAATAACCAAAGTGTTCCGTCTTATTTTCCGGCGAAGAGGCAAAATGCACGCGCGTTTTCCCATAGGAATGCACAGGAGCACCGCAAAAGTAGACTGGTTGCTGTCTGCTTCAACTTGCGTCACGGAAGTCGCATAGACACTAGCGCCAGTTGAACCTCTAGCGTACATTATAATAACTCTATGCTTTAACCCACTCGGCCACCTTTTTTATTTTTCCTTCCTTTATTGCCTGTTTTGACAATTGCACCAAGTACACACATGAGGGTGTTAAAAGAGAAACCGACAACCTCCACTAGACCAGCGCGGTTACATTTAAAATCGTTTAAGGCACACCTGCTTTTTTAGAAGCGGCAAACAGTCAGGGGGTTCAGGCTGTGCCGCAAGAACTGTTCGAATGTATGCCACGCTCTCAATAAAGTTTTCTCGCACTGACCGTACATCGACGTCCGCATGGCGCACAGTCATTCTCGTTTTCCAATTACTGTGAAGACCGAGTACCATAATCATGTCGTACGGAACTCCACCTTCATTTTCGATGGGCAAAGACCGAATACCAAACGGAGTTACAGGAAGGTCCTTTTTTAGTGTGCGCTGGAGAATATCCCAATAAAAACCGCATCCCAGCATTCGATGAAGACATGCTCTATGGTCTCTGGTCTTTTACAGAGCAGGCAGTTGGTTGTCCATTTAACATATATTCCCCTGCTCTCGAGCCAGGACTTCACAGGGAGTGTGCCGCTGTGTAGTCCAAAGAAAAAAGATTTAACCGCTGGTTTTATCGGCATTCTTTTAACAATTTTTAGTACATCCTGACCTGTTCCCTCCGAATACAGAGATCTGTAAAGGGGTACGGGCAATAAGACGTCAACTAAATCTTTATACAACCTCTTTCGCGTTACATTACTCAGGTATTCTAAAGAAAAACGCACCTTCAACATCTTAAAAGATAGAAGAACTTCTCGCAGGTAACCACGGACACTGCCAATCGCTTCGGTACTCGAGGACACCACAAACTCTGGTAGAATATTTCGCATTCTTTTTGGATAACTGTGCGTAAAAAACCATCATTTTGATCACGGAGAAAAATAAACCGAGACACAATTTGTCGGATAAACAGGTGAGACAGTCCTAACCCACTGCATCGCACTGAACGGAACAAATTCGTGCGGGAAGAGCGCTCCCAAACTGATCCCCAAATAAAAACTGCAAATACTCTGTGTATCTTTTGCACGTTGCCCACTCGGCCACCGAGCCCCCAATCTAATGAATATGTCAAGAAGATCGCTGCAATTGGTGTATAATGATGGGTTATAGGTATCGTAGGTACGGGATTTCTCAACAAACAATATGGGCCATCATGCTTCTTGCCAGGTTTATAAAATATAGAAACGTGGTGCTCTTAGAGCTTTAGATCCCAGTCCGAGTCTTCCAGAAGGGTCTACTGGATTCGAAAGCCAGCACAAGGGGTGCTGGTTTGTAATAACCTTAAATGGTTGCCTAATTACATATAGTGGAAAGTTTTTTATTGCCCGAATTACGGTGAGACATTCTTTCTCTGTAATTCAGTAATTCATTTAGGATTTGTAAAGCGCCAGGTTGGAGCAAAGAATAACATGTTTTATGAGTCACAGGTTTGAATGAGGATGATACCGTGGACATGGCCACTAGTATCGGTGTAAACTTCAACCTCACGAGACGAGTCGAAGTGACCCAGGACAGGCTGTGTTGTTAGTACCGGCCTAAGGGAAAGAAACGCCTGTTCTTGACTTAGTGACCACACATAAGGGACATTCTTGCATTCCGGTAATATTTGCTCACCAAACATTAGTTTGACGTATTTGTGAATCTGCGAGTACGGTGGGTAAAGCGAGACCTTTCTGCTACAAAACTCCTCTGTTTAATTTAAGCAAATAGGTCGTGTCAATGACGTTAACTTCCAATTCGATGAGGGATGCCGTCAGTGGTGGAATACGAGTATGACACGTTGCCCGAAAGTTAACGTAGGGACGAGAAAATGGTTGGGAGTAGGCTATCGGATCGCCGAAATAAAACGATTTTGTCCCGCAATCTATAAGTGCACGTCGAGTGGCTAAGAAGTGCATCCTAAAATGATCTCATAAGTGGAGTTAGAAAAGATAACAAAGCAAAGTAGAAAAGATAACAAAGCAAACAAAGTCGTCTCTGTTGCAACAATATACAGGATGTTTCTTTCTAGGTGTTACAGATTTGTGTAAAATAGAGCCGTGAAAGCTACACTTATGCGTTTTACGCAGGTGAGTTGTACGTCCAAGGGGACATGATACAAGGGGCTAATCGTAAGGATGAGGCTGCTAATTAGTTAAGATGTATCAATTACCTTATTAAATATTTAACATAGACACGTGGTTTCAATTTGAATCTTGCTAAGCGTCATCGAAAACCGTTAAATCAGCACTTTTTAGATATATATATATAATGCAGGAGCAGCATTTTATTGCGTTGTGAAAAAACGCGCGGTTGCGACGCGTTTTTAGGTTTTGGTTTATTCTCGGAGCGCATCTTTGCGCCCGCGATCCTGCTTGCCGGGGAACGCGGCGCAAAGCCACCACCCCGCCCCCTTCATAGGAAGGAGAGAGCAACGAGGTAGAGGGATTAGAGTGGTAAACCGGAAGTTGGAAGGAGGCACCTCCTCGATTGCTGCCCTGTTGTACACAAAAGTGACTACTCGTCACGTAACCTCGCAAGAGCATTGACGTCACCGGTAAGATGACAGCTCCCAGAGCTGGTAGATGCGAGTTTGTTCAGTGCACGGTAGTAGTGATGTGCCGCCGCTTGCCGACTTTTCCGGGCTGCTTCGTGCTCTCTGACGCAAGTATAACGTGAAGATCTGAAGGAATTAGTCTCTATACTCTTTCTGCCAGACTTGTGCGTAGTTCAACTGCGCTACTCAAGTTACTGTAGTCTAACTACATTTCTGAGTACTTTTAGTAACTTTTAATTACATTCTTATTTCGGTAATTAGCAGTTTACTTTAATTACTTTTTGCGAGTAACTTCTACTCAAATTACAAATTACTTTCGAATGCTAGTGGTTGTTTTGTCTATCAAAAAACATTCCTGCACAAAAGAAATAAGATATTGGAAGATCAGGTGATATTTGCCAAGAGGGGGAAGCACGTGGCGTAGAAAAGAGGGGGGGGGGGGAAGCAGGGGTGTGGTGTGGAGCGTCCGAACCCCCCCCCCCCCCCCCCCCCCGGCCCCATTTTCACGAGCCCCCCACTGCAACAACACTGGTACGAGGCGCGGGGAGCGAATAGACACGATCCCGATAGAGGCCGAGTAACTTTGGGATTAGCGCCAAAAACTGGAGGTTCTTTGTGTCCCGAAGCTCAAGGAGGCTTGACCCATTTGAAGAAAGGGCAGGTCTCCACTTCTGCCTAACGTAGGAACTCTCGCCCGCTACAGTAGGTGTAAACACTGCATCTTCACTCAAAGGAGGCAACAAAATACAGCATTCGCTTTGAAGTTCATCTGGTGCTCTCGTAGTTTGTGGTGTTCTCGAAGAATCGCGTGCTGAAGGGCAAAGCAAATGTGACCTGTTTGCGTTGCATTTCCTCCCAAAACTCACAATATGCAGATCTTCAAAATTCAAAGATTGTTCGAGAACCCTTAATAATTCACCCAACGTTTTTATACAAAATGTTTGAACAAGCAGTGATGGGAAGTACTCTAATTGCATGGTACTTAGAGTACAACTGTTTAGAAAATCTGTTCTTTGCTTGAAGTACATTATCTGAGCATGTACTTGAACTTTACTAAAGTATTTTTTCTGGTACTTTCCCAGGAAAGTAAAACTCCAGACTTTAATATACATTCCCCAAATTTGGAAGTAAAAAATGGCGTACCGTCGTGTGAAAACGCGCTCTTTCGAGGCGTCATCTGGTCATTTCGCTCAGTAAAGTGATGGCGGCTATAAGGCAGACAGAAAGAAGTGCCTTATAAGTTGATTGAGTCACACAGCTTGTCAGCGAAGGTAAACTAACTACTCTGTGACTACTTGACTTTATACAATGTTTGCTGCCATTTCCGTAAAAAACTGATGGACCCCGAGCAATGCATACCAGTTAAAAGAACACTGTATAGGGAATGAAAGCGCATCACAAAAGATTACGTAAAAAGTACTTGCACTTTAACTTGTAATATATTGCATTTATAGAACGTTACTTCAAGTACATTGCACCCGGTGTACTTACTACTTTACTTGACAGTACATAACCTCTCATTTACTTTGTACTTTACTTTAAGTACTTTTAGATGTACTTTATTCAACACTGCAAACAAGCGAACACAGTCTAAAAAATCAAGCGCCGGGTGTGCTAAACCTCAAGGTATAAAGGATACATTCGTAGCACATCATTCACCAAACAAAACGAAAAAAGTACAAAACAATTAGGCACGCAGAAGCAGAACCAGCTATTAAAAGCATTTCTGTGAAAAAAAGAAGCTGATTCATATTTCGCTAGCACAAGCTCGCTAAGGAATCAAAGCCTATGTACTTTCTTGTTACCATAAAAAAAAAAATATATATATAACAATACCTTCAAAAGTGAATCGCTACTTTTTTACGATAAGAGGTAATTCACTCAATTACGTTCAATTTAAGTAATTTCTACTCTACTCAAATTACTTTTGAGGCCAACACTCAGTAACTTAACTGAATTACTTTTTTGAGTAACTTCTACATGTCTGCTTTTTGCCCAAGATCACCCTGAGACAGCCTCAGATGATACAGCATCAGTCGTGTCGCTGTAGTGGTGCTCGGATTCCCAGATGTGTTCGAGGATCGAGATAACGTTTAGTATGAAGTTTTCGCATCCTCCTTGCTCTGTTTGAACGTTGGTTGTCTGAGAATCGATGCGAAATGTATCCGTCGTATGTAGTGCCTAGGGAAAGTTGTTTCAGCCCTGGGTCACCGAATGATCACAGCAACTTTTAGAAACGAAGCTCCTGCGATCTTTACCATTTTCTATGAATTGACGATTTTACGAATTGGCAGTCCTCAAGATTTTGGTATAACGTGCTTTCAATGCAGTAGTTTGAATTTGATCGCAGTACTTTTTTCTTTTTTTTAATGAAAATTTGGCCTTTGCTGAAGTGACGTGCACGCGAACTCTTACAAAGCATTCGAACCAATCATTCGGAAACAAAGTTCATCACTAACGTTCATAAAACAGTTAATTTATCCCCTTGGAATTCAATGCACAGCTAGCCTTCACATTTTTGATTGATCAGCGCGCAAATTACTGCATCCGACGTCCCATAGAAATTAGTATTAGCAGGCTCTTGGCCTTGCCGATGGGTAACAATAGTCCACACTAACCTCAAGTGTATGACTAGACTCCTCTTAGATAGTTGGCTAATCCACCATTCCAACATCTAAAATCTTGATAAAAATGCAGCCCCACTCCTTATAGATCCAGAGATAGCACAACACACTGCAACCACTCGTTAAATTTAAAGCAACTCTAAAATAGAAGATTGACTGCGCATTTTTCTCTTTTGTATGATTTATTGCAGCCATCTTTGTTTCCGTCAAGAGTGCGATGTATCAGTCGGTCGATTATTTACTTTTTTCTAATTAGGACAGCTTAAGTTGCATTTCTGTTCATGCCATACCCGAAGAAGCAGTCATGTTGCAAAAATGCGACTACAAGTCTCTTTATTAGATTTTTTCCAAAGTGTGCGTTTGCTATCCTTCGTTTCACCATAACTTGGCAAAGAGCAACCGCCACAGTCCCATCGAGCCAATCGGATAGACGGAGTGAAAGGGTGTGAGAAATCCCTACAGAAGGAGAGCGCTCTGATGATGTGCTGTCACATGCCTTTCTCCAACGTGTATATCGGCTTACTGGGACTATAGCCTTCGCTGTTTGCTAAATTGTGATGAAACGAAGCAGAGTCGCTACTGTGCTAATTACCGAAGGCCTTCATACTCCACGCATTTGTTTGAAAAGATTATGTCAGCAGTTATACCGTGAACTTTGCTCAGCACCTGTTGGACTCGAGTGCCGCTGAGGTTTATTTCCATGCTTTACGCCGAAAAACAATAGTGCCAGTCAATGTTGCTTGATGAGGTTTTGCAAAGTGTCTGTGTCATATATATATGACATGTCCTGCTGTACAAAAATGCACCAACACGTACTATTAAACTAAGTGCGCAGAGGCATGTTTGTCTTTGTAATTAACAAGTTACAGAAACTTACCACTGTAAGTTTATGTTCAGTAGCTGGGTCTGTTTTGTACTCATCAGTGTCAGTGTGCTAAGATTTTTTTATCATATGTGTAGTGTTAAGTATCCTCCTTGCAATTTCTACAAAGTCCCTTGGAGGAAATAAATAAATAAATAACATTTTAACATCACTGGAGTTTGCTTTCCGATGCACCACATGTTCAGGAGAGGTGGAAGAAGTTCAGCCCAATGCAACAAGTCTGCCAGTCTGGTATATCC
Source organism: Ixodes scapularis (assembly GCF_016920785.2). Taxonomy (NCBI): domain Eukaryota; kingdom Metazoa; phylum Arthropoda; class Arachnida; order Ixodida; family Ixodidae; genus Ixodes; species Ixodes scapularis. Next base: position 108,564,075 of record NW_024609868.1, read on the forward strand.
CATTTATTAATATTGCCGCGCGCGCAGCTGGCCAAGTAGGCCGCGCGCGCGTGGCCGAACGGTTATCGCGCTTGCCTCCCACGCAGAAGGCCAGGGTTCGATTCCTGGTCGCGGCTACACATTTTTGTTGACAGTGTAATTTGATGTTCTGGTGAATTCAAGAGCCGTCTTGCTGATTCGAGGTTAGAATGTTCTACGCGCCGAACCTTCTCCGCCAAACGATCCAGAAACCAACGAGGGTACTGTCGTGAGCAAAAGTCTGGATAACACGGGAGCGCCGACCGAATTGCATCGCCGCGCTCCCTGACGGCACGGCGCCTGGTGCCGAGACCCGCGCAATGCGCACGCGCGTCCTTTCTTATCTGCTGGCCCACTCGTTCGCTCGCTTCAACGCGATGCGCTCCTGACCGATTAAATGGGCGCCAGGTGCCGCCCCGGGAACCAAGATTCCGAGAGACTCGCTCACCGCTCTGGACGAGCGCGCGTGCTCCGCGGCACGCGCCGTTCGCGCATATCTTTCCCGCGACTCGGCGACGCGTTAAAAACTGTTGCTTCCCTCTATTCGTTATTTTTAAGCTTCCCCATAAATTGGCCCCGGCTACAATGCAAACAGCTGCTGCTCAATGTATTATGCACGCGTTGTAAAGGGTCAAGAAGTCAAGGAAACAACGAGAAAAAAAAAAACATGGTACTGGCCACAAATTCTCAGCATGGTTGTTCGCGAAGGGACCTTAAAATGTTCAGTTTGACATCAGCTGTGATGACTTGTACCGGAAGCCATAAAATAAAGCGGCTATGCAACGATTTCCGGAAAATGGCCAAATAATTATAGGAGTTGTTCTCCGACACTTCTAAAGTAAAGAACAGAAAAGCGATTTAGTCTGTGTGCCCTAATTATAATTTTAACCAATAGCAAAGATTCAAGTTTTCGGCATTCCTCAACTCTCTAAATGACGTGCTCAGTGACGTCGACGTGAGGATGCACCGGTTTCCGTGCGCTCTCCCCAAGGATGTTTACTCTTTCTCTCTCTGCTGCTCTTCGTGAGGCGTTGAGCTGCAGCGATCCCCGCGTCACCGTCACGGCGCGTTTCCCATGGCCGCCGCGCACGGCTGCAGAGGGGGACCTATTTCCATTTCTGCTTTGCGATTACACAACAGAATTGCAACTTTTTGCAGGAAAGTGATGCTTTTTCGATTCTTTCGGACGCTATCAACAATATAAAAATTACAAGCCACCCAAACTGAACCACCGCCTCTTTTTCTTTCCGTTTTGTTTCTTGTGTTTTCTTGGGAGGGGGTTGAATAAATATTTCTTTCTTAGTTGGCGTTTTCTTTTTGCTCGTCATCCACCACTTTACCGCGCGTGCATGATCACTCGAAAGGAAGCCCAAGGCTGCCTCGAGTACGCGAATACAAGTTCTGCAATTCATTGCGGCTGCATCAACATCAGCAACGGTTTTAGCGCGTCGCCGAGTTGCGGGAAAGATATGCGCGAACGGCGCGTGTCGCGGAGCACGCGAGCTCGTCCAGAGCGGTGAGCGAGGCTCTCGGAATCTTGGCAGAGCCGTTTATACTGAGAGAGTTTGGCCGATGGGCGGAGCTTGTTGGCCGCTAGAACAAGCGGATTTCGCGATAACACAATATGGCGTTACTTCTTTGTCTTGTTCATTCCTGAGAAATCGCGTAGAGTTCCTATGAGTCAGATCCACAATATGGCGGACGGAAGTAGTCATCCCCCGGTTGTCAGACTACGCTGCTGTGGTTGTCAGACTGTCAAAATCTCCTTAAGAAGGCCAAACTCTCTCAGTATAAACGGCTCTGAATCTTGGTTCCCGGGGCGGCACCTAGCGCCCATTTAATCGCTCAGGAGCGCATCGCGTTGAAGCGAGCGAACGAGTGGGCCAGCAGATAAGAAAGGACGCGCGTGCGCATTGCGCGGGTCTCGGCACCAGGCGCCGTGCCGTCAGAGAGCGCGGCGATGCAATTCGGTCGGCGCTCTCGTGTTATCCAGACTTTTGCTCACGACAGTACATAAGGGATTCCGCAAGACGAGCGGAGACAGTTTCGCCCCAGCGTTCGACTCTGCTGCTACGCCGACTTCAACGCCCGCGACGCTCTGTTATTATCTTTTGTACCCTTTTATTTTTGGCACAAGTTCGCCACATTGAACGTTTATATCTTCCCTTTTATTTCCTGTTTTTTGGTCACCACCCGTGACATTTTGGTGGAGGCGCGGGGTACCGCATATCCGTGCAGCGCAGCCCTCCGAGTTCCCGCACTACAAGTCCGAACCCAGGCTCCCGAGGACCAACGAAGACCAGATCGAGACTCGATCAAGTCGCCGAACCCAAGGGCTACACCCGGAATACGGACTTTTACCACCCAGGACCAGGCAGCCGACGATGGCCAACATGTCACACACCCCCGCCGCTCCTGCCGTCGTCTACCTACCCGTCGCTCCTCGGACACCGGCTCCATTCCACGGCGAGCAGTACATAGACGTCGAAGACTGGATTGACCAGTATGAACGCGTTGCCCGCCACAATTGCTGGACAGACGAGCAGCGCCTGCACAATGTCTATTTTTCGCTTGAGGGGACTGCCAAGCACTGGAACGAGAATCATGAGTCCTCCCTGACGTCGTGGGACATTTTCAAGAACGATCTCAAGGCTACCTTCTTCAACCACCACCACCGAGAGAGAGCCGAGGACCTACTGCGAACCAGAACCCAGGGCCCCAACGAGAGTGTCACCGGCTTCGTAGAGGACGTCCTGCGCCTGAGCGCCCGCGCCGACCCTTTGAGACCCTTGAAGAGCTAGCCCGGGGCGCCCGCCTCATCGAGGAAGCTCTTCAGGCCGAGCGCAACTACGTGCCGCCACCATCAGCCAAGTACGCGCTCGAACTGGCATGCGCATGGCGGGGCCCCGAGGCTTCCACGCAAGTGGACTGTCCGAACGAGACCTCCCTTCCCCACCACGTCAACCAGGAGAGTTGGCGTGGCATGCATGGTGATCTCCCGTGCGGGATAAGCGTACGTTCGCCTAATTTTCCCCGAGAGGTCCCCGGAGGTGACAGCGAGGCCCGTAAGGGTTTCGGGCGGGGGTCGCCACGACAGGTGGGAGGTCGTTGGCCGTGCCCTATCGTAAGCTGGGGCCCAACGGAGATCACCACCCAAGCGAACCATGTTCATCAGTCTGCTCCTGCAAGTGCTGGCGAAAACTGGCACGGTGCGGTCGCAAACCCGCAGCCCAGCAGCATTGACCCCCGCCGCAACGGAACAAGCCCTCCCCACAACAGCCAGTCGCAAGCCTGGTGGAGGCCCTCCCATAGTGGTTCCTTATCCGATCACTGGAGGCGGTCCGACGGGCACCTCGGTGCGGGTGACCTAAGCAGGCAACTGTCGTCGGACTGCTGCTACCACTGCGAGCAGCCCGGCCATCACCGAAACCAGTATCCAAGACTTCTGGACACCACAAACAAGAGGTGGCACGAGACGGCGGCAAAGGGCCGGAACCAGAACCAGGGAAACTACTACGGCCGGCGACGCTGAAACCGGACAGCCACTCGCCGACGGCCGGTGCAGTCCCTGGGAGCGGTCAGGCCGCGGCACAGATTCCACATGTATGTCGAATCCAGCCCGAGCCTAATATCATTGAACCGCGCATGACGATTTCACTGCTCGATTTTCCCATTGCCGCACTTTTGGATTCAGGGGCCGCTATCTCGCTCATAAGGGATTTCGTTTTCGAACTCTGCAAAGCAAAAAAGATAAGCCTCCGGGAGTGCGAAACCCGTTTGCAGCTAGCTTCTGGTACAGCGATAACAGCTGGAGGAGCCCTGAGGCTGCAGATTCGGTTTAATGGGAAGAAGCGGCAGTCAGCGATTTCTTTGTCCGCCAGGACTCGTGGTACCTGTGATCTTGGGCCGAGATTTCATTACAGGCGAAAGCATGACGCTCGAATTTTCAGGTGGTGGATACCGGCTGGGACAACAACCGGAGCTGACTCCGTTTACCAAACGGGAGGACTGCATCCCTAACCTGTCCACTGCAGCCCACTTCACCACGGTGCCAGACGTCTTGTCTGTCGGCGTTCCGGACCGTGATACCCCGCAAGCTACGGAAGCTTTTCAACCGATATATGCATGACTCTGCCTTGGCAGGACACAGTAGTGGGAGCAAGACTTACGAAAAGTTATCCCAAATTGCTACCTGGCCAGGCATGAGGCAGGATGTGCTCCGATACGCTCGTATCTGCTCGGTGTGCCAGAAGGCAAAACCACGTGGCGGTCAGCCCCCGGTCTCATGCAACCAATCGTGAGTCAGAGCCCTTGGCAGATTTGTTGCTGTGACGTCATGGGGCCCCTTCCCACGTAGTACCCGTGGCAATCAGTACCTATTCGTAGTAACCGACCACTTCACGAAGTGGGTCGAGTTATTCCCTTTGCGGAAGCTAGATTCGCAAAAAATCTGGGACTGTCTACTCGAAACATTCGCTAGGTTTGGCTTTCCTGCACCGCTTATCAGCGATAATGCCTCCTATCTCACGAGTAACTTCCCCGTACCACCCGCAAGCAAACATCACGGAAAGGGTAAATCGGAACCTTAAGATGATGCTAGTGGCGTACACCGAGCGCCACAAGGACTGGGACGCGAAACTGCCCGAGCTGGCATTCGCAACCCGTACGACCACTAATCGGTTAACGGGTCTCACTCCTGCTAAATAGAATTTCGGCAAGGAGCTTGCGTTCCCTCTATTTAAGTCTCCTTTCTACAGAGTCCGGGGGAAGGCTTCGCCCCTAGGTGAAGTTCGCAGAGGACCTGCGAAAGCGCTTCTCCGATAACCTTCGAGAGGCCCGGGAAAATCTCGACGTCGCCCGGGTACAGCAGGCAGAACTGTACAACCAAGGGCGACGTGACTTACAGTTCGAGGTGGGAGATTTTGTGCTCCGGCGTACTCACCCACTGAGTGACGCCGCTCGAGGCTTCGCAGCCTCCCTCGCGAGCAGGTGGGAAGGTCCGTTTCGCGCGCGTGAAAAGTGCTCGCCACTCACTTACAAACTAGTTAACTGTGAGTTTAGTGAGGAAACCGGACCTGTTCATGTCACCGACCTTAAACAATTTTTTCAAGCAGAAGACGAAGATTTCTCGCAGGACCAGAACGACACTGACGGCAGTCCCGTTCCGGAAACCCCCTTGTCTCCACCAAGGCGGCGGTATAACCTGGACGTCGGTGACACCAAAGAGAGAGGAACCTTTTTTTTTGTCTCCTTGGCCTCTCTCGCATTTTGGGGGTAGTTGTCTACTTCCACGGATCTGCCCCCTTTTCAAGAGAGGGGGGAGAAGATTGTGTGCCCACCTCTGATCCGTTATTTTAAACTTTCTGGAAGGGGTGCGAAGATAACGTCAGGCTCAATCCTCAACTGAGCTCCATGTCGTCTGCTTCCTTGTTTTTCTACGAAGCTGGCGCATGGACAACACCATCACCACACCCGCCATCGGAACGACACGGCGGCCGGTCTCATGGTGGACCCGGCCACCAAGGACGTCGGCGCGCCAGGGGCGGCCCAGAGAACCATGGACCGCCGCCAACCTCTACGGGATGGAGCGGCAGCTGGCTAGGATCAAGGACCACGTGCAAAGCAGCCACCTGGTGGAGCCCTGATCCCGAACAAGCGACAAGCTGGAGCTGACCGAGCCGCCGCGCTCGTCAGCAGCCGCCGCGCTCGTTCAGCAGGCGCCGGCCGGACTTACAACGTCAGTCCTCCCAACAGCGCCATCCACCCCCTGACGCCCAGAACGTCTCCGTCATCGACATGCCGGACGAAGCTTGAGGGGGGGGGGGGGGGGGGGGGGGGAAGTGTGGGCACCCTGGCGGCTCCCAAGCCAAGTTGCCCGACTGCAAGGCTCAAGCCGAACTTTTCCCGCGTGGCGGCGACGTCACGCCAGCCACGCGCACATTGGATGCGCCGCCTTGATAAGGCAGATCAGAGGCGGCGCACAGGGAGTCGCTGCCTGGACCCAGGCGCCGCTGGTAACCATGTTAATCGTCTCGTCCATGTCCCATTAAATGTAGTTTCTTGTTGTTGAAACCGTTGGCTCTGTGTTGTTCCTCCGGGTCGGGTATGCAGCAAGGCAAACCGCGGACGTGACGGAAGCACGGAACGACGATAGGAAACACGGGGTATGGGAAAAAAAGCTTACCGAAAGAAGAAACGAAGTCCCGTGAAATTCCTGCGAGTGGGTAGCATACCACGGTTGGGCGCCATTGTGGTCGGTTTGCCTTGCTGCATACCCGACCCGGAGGAGCAACACGGAGCCAACGGTTTCAACAACAAGAAACTACATTAAAATATTCTGGCGGGCTAGTTGGCTATACATAATTAAATTAGAAATAGCGCTCAGACGAGGACAGACGAAGAAGGGGACAGGACAGGCGCTAACTCACAACTGACGGTTTTATATACAACGTTAAAGAAGAAGGTGAAGGAAGTGTCTGGAGTTGAAAAAAGAAGAAAAAATAGGTCTTTTTCTAACCGGGCGCTTTAAGAAGATTGTTAGACTAGAAAGATTAAAACACAGCAGACCAAAACGAAATTAGTAAAAATTAAACAAAGGTAATGATTTTGAACTCTATACGATACTATTCTGACGGCTTAGAAAATAACCCCGAACCGTGGGAGACAACTTGAGAATAAAAAAATTGGATAATAAATTAATAGAAAAAAAATTAATAAAAAAAAAATTAATAGAAAAAAAAAAGATCGTCCAAAGGCCGTCGATCAGTGCCTCGTACAGCTTTTTTACCTTTTTACATCCAACAGGCGCCACAGCCAAAGCTATACCGGCGCGAGCGCATAGACCCACCCGGTGCACCACCTCACGCGCTCACGTGCAAACGTGATTATGTATAGGGGTTCAAGTACTGAACCTCTTTGTCCGTCAACGCCAAAGGTGGTGCGGAGACGCATTTTTCTTCATTGGCTTGTATGGTCTGTGCTTCATAGATTTCCCTGTTCCTCTTTTCTTTAAAACGTCTGATCACTTTTGTGTTTGAAAGCAAAGGTGTGCAGGAGCAATCTCGCACATGCAAGGCTAAATGTCCAGAAGGTGTTGACTGCAGGGTCAGGGCATGTTCTCTCAGTCGTGTATTTATGCAACGTCCAGTCTGTCCTATATACACTTTCCCACATGTGAAAGGGATTTCATACACCACTCCGCTGTTGCAGTCAACATACTGGTGCTTGTGGTTTATGTTGCATTCATGATGTTGTTGCTTGACATTGTTGATTTCTGGGCACATTCGTTTTAATTTATCCGGTGCCGATAGGACGACTTGGACTTAAACGTGGATGCTATCTTCTTCATGTTGTGCGAAATCTTGTGGATGTAAGGCACCACAGCCAGACGGCGTCTCTAATCTTTTATTTTTTCTCTTCTTTTGTTCGTTGTCAATAACTTCTCAGCGATGTCAGTCAGTACCGGAGAGGGGTACCCCGAAGCGTTCAAACGAGCCACTTGTAATTCGAAGCTTGAGTTTGCTCTGTGCTCACATGACTTGTTTAGCGCCATGCTTAAGCAATTAGACACTATGCCTCGCTTTACAAGTTTGGAATGGGATGAGTCATAGCGCAATAGCCGTTTTTGAGAACGTGGGTGGTACATCCAGCAGGTCTGGTTCTTGTGGAAAGTAATCTGCAGTTCTAAAAACTGTAGGATGCCATCCGTTGTTACCTCAATGGTAAAGTTGAGCTGTTCAGCTTGTTCCCGAAATGTGGCACGCACACTGTCGATAGGGTGACTGTCACATTCATCGGGACGAAAAGGGAGGAGGACCACCTAATCGTCGACATATCGGAAGATACGCGAGACTTGGTTGGTTGATATATTCTTAGCAATAGCCTGATCACAATGTGACAGATAAACGTCGCATAAAACAGGTGCAACACAGGAACCAATGCAGATTCCTCTCTTCTGTAAGTAGGAATGTCCATCGAAGGAAACTGCAGTGGAACAGAGGTAGAATCTCAGGAGTTTTAAAAATGCCTCTACTGATGTTCCGCAGTTGTTCTGAAAATTAACCCTTCCGTTGGCATCATGCAATCGCTTACTGCTGTATACAGTTTATCATGGGGAATAGAATAAAACAAATCTTCCACGTCCAACGAAAACCCAAATCTCACTCTCGTGGGATTTTCTTTTAAATGCTTGATTACCTCTTCAGAGTTGGGAATTAGAAAAAAATCATCCAGCTTGAGGGTAGACAGATGGCGCAGGAGAAATCGAGACATGTTCTCCTGCCAGCTTCCTTTTTCAGTAACTACTACACGGAACGGGCATGCTGGCTTGTGTGTCTTAGCGGTGAAGAACATCTCTAGCTGGTCTTTTTTTGAAGTGTTAAGTTGATTCCTCAATTGTGTTAGGTAAAGTCTGCGGCATAATTCAATTGCTTTGGTCTTCACTTTCCTTGCATTGAACTCCTTCATATGTTTGAAGTTCTTGTCAATGGCTGTTTTAGCGTTTTCTAGGTAAATGTCTTTTGGTGCTACTACGAATCCGCCTTCTTTGTCAGAGATGATGAGGTTTAAATTATTGCACTTGAAATAATCGACAACCTTTTAGATGCTGGTCGTGTTTTGTTGTTGTTGTTGTTGGGTTGTTGTTGGGTATTATTCATGCTATCGCGGACAGGGTTACTGAGACGGACAGAGCCCGATGCATCAATGAATGCGTCGAGGTGGTTTCACGAACACGTCCAAAAACTGAAAACACGACCAGCATCCAAAAGGTTGTGGATTATTTCAAGTGCAATAATTTAAACCTCATCATCTCTGACAAAGAAGGCGGATTCGTAGTAGCTCCAAAGGACATTTACCTAGAAAAGGCTAAAACAGCCATTGACAAGAACTTCAAACATATGAAGGAGTTCAATGCAAGGAAAGTAAAGACCAAAGCAATTGAATTATGCCGCAGATTTGACCTAACACAATTGAGGAATCAAATTAACACTTCAAAAAAAGACCAGCTAGAGATGTTCTTGACCGCTAAGACACACAAGCCAGCATGCCCGTTCCGTGTAGTAGTTACTGAGAAAGGAAGCTGGCAGGGGAACATGTCTCGATTTCTCCTGCGCCATCTGTCTACCCTCAAGCTGGATGATCCTTTTCTAACTCCCAACTCTGAAGAGGTAATCAAGCATTTAAAAGAAAATCCCGCGAGAGTGAGATTTGGGTTTTCGTTAGACGTGGAAGATTTGTTTTATTATATTCCCTATGACAAACTGTATGTAGCAGTAAGCGATTGCATTGATGCCAACGAAAGGGTTAATTTTCAGAACAACTGCGGAACATCAGTAGAGGCATTTTTAGAACTCCTGATATTCTACCTCTGTTCCGCTGCAGTCTCCTTTGATGGAAATTCCTACTTACAGAAGAGAGGAATCTGCATAGGTTCCTGCGTTGCACCTGTTTTATGCGACGTTTATCTGTCACATTGTGATCAGGCTATTGCTGAGAATATATCAACCAACCAAGTCTCGCGTATCTTCCGATATGTCGACGATTACCTGGTCCTCCTCCCTTTTCGTCCCTATGAATGTGACAGTCACCCTATCGAGAGTGTGCGTGCCACATTTCTGGAACAAGCTGAACAGCTCAACTTTACCATTGAGGTACCAACGGATAGCATCCTACAGTTTTTAGAACTGCAGATTACTTTCCACAAGAACCAGACCTGCTGGATGTACCACCCACGTTTAAAAAAACGGCTATTGCGCTATGACTCATCTCATATCAAACTTGTAAAGAGAGGCATAGTGTCTAATTGCTTAAGCATGGCGCTAAACAAGTCATGTAAGCACAGAGCAAAATCAAGCTTCGAACTACAAGTGGCTCGTTTGAAAGCTTCGGGGTACCCCTTTCCGGTACTGACTGACATCGCTGAGAAGTTATTGACAACGAACAAAAGAAGAGAAAAAATAAAAGAGAAGAGACGCCGTCCGGCTGTGGTGCCTTACATCCACAAGATTTCGCACAACATGAAGAAAATAGCATCCACGTTTGAAGTCCAAGTCGTCCTATCGGCACCGGATAAATTAAAACGAATGTGCCCCAAAATCAACAATGTCAAGCAAACAACATCATGAATGCAACATAAACCACAAGCACCAGTATGTCAACGGCAACAGCGGCGTGGTGTATGAAATCCCTTTCACGTGTGGGAAAGTGTATATAGGACAGACTGGACGTTGCATAAACACACGACTGAGAGAACATGCCCTGACCCTGCAGTCAACACCTTCTGGACATTTAGCCTTGCATGTGCGAGATTGCTCCTGCACACCTTTGCTTTCAAACACAAAAGTGATCAGACCTTTTAAAGAAAAGAGGAACAGGGAAATCTATGAAGCACAGACCATACAAGCCAATGAAGAAAAATGCGTCTCCGCACCATCTTTGGCGTTGACGGACAAAGAGGTTCAGTACTTGAACCACTATACATAATCACGTTTGCACGTGAGCGCGTGAGGTGGTGCACCGGGTGGGTCTATGCGCTCGCGCCGGTATAGCTTTGGCTGTGGTACCTGTTGGATGTAAAAAGGTAAAAAAGCTGTACGAGGCACTGATCGGCGGCCTTTGGACGATCACTCTTTTTTTTCTATTAATTTTTTTCTATTAATTTTCTTTCTATTAATTTTTTATCCAATTTTTTTTTATTCTCAATTTGTCTCCCACGGTTCGGGCTTATTTTCGAAGCCTTCAGAATAGTATTGCATAGAGTTCAAAATCATTACCTTTGTTTAATTTTTACTAATTTCGTTTTGGTCTGCTGTGTTTTAATCTTTCTAGTCTAACAATCTTCTTAGAGCGCCCGGTTAGAAAAATAACTATTTTTTCTTCTTTTTTCAACTCCAGACACTTCCTTCACCTTCTTCTTTAACGTTGTATATAAAACCGTCAGTTGTGAGTTAGCGCCTGTCCTGTCCCCTTCTTCGTCTGTCCTCGTCTTAGCGCTATTTCTAATTTAATTAAGAAACTACATTTAATGGGACATGGACGAGACGATTTACATGGTTAGCGGCGCCTGAGTCCAGGCAGCAACTCCCTGTGCGCCGCCTCCGATCTGCCTTATCAAGGCGGCGCATCCGATGTGCGCGTGGCTGGCGTGACGTCGCCGCCACGCGGGAAAAGTTCGGCTTGAGCCTTGCAGTCGGGCAACTTGGCTTGGGAGCCGCCAGGGTGCCCACAGGCTACAGAAGAGAAGAAGCTACGAATCCTCATGCGGGGCGTGAGAGAAGACATCTTCGGTGGCCTCGTCCGCAGCCCTCCGACAACTGTCGAAGACTTTGTCGCCGAGGCAACGAACATCGAGCGTGCCCTGCAAGCCCGAGCCAGCCACTACCAGAGGCTACCCGGCGTCAGCGCGGTTCCGCCGTCCGCTTGCGACCTTGGCTCCAGCATCCCAAGCATTCGCGAGATCATTCGTGACGTCGTCCGCGAGGAGCTGCGAAAGCTACTACCCGCTGCTGACCGACCAGCTTCGCTCTCCATCGCTGAGGTCGTGCGGGAAGAGGTGCAGAGAGCCATTCAACCAGAGGCTCCCATCAGCGCAGTAGTCCCCGAAGAACCCGCGCTAACTTACGCCGCAGTGGCACGACGGCCACCGCCTCCTCCTCGCGCCTATGTCGCGCCGCCCCGACGCCAGTCTCCTGTGCCGCAGCACGACCGACGCCGCGACGACCAGCCCCAGTACGCCAGCCAGGAGCCCGTGCACCCCGGAAGACCGATGTGTGGCGAACGCCCGACCGACGCCCTCTGTGCTTCCACTGCGGCGAGGCAGACCACACCTACCGCCGATGCCCATACCGTCGACTCGGGCTGCGCGGGTTCCACCCCAACGACCCGCGACCCCGTTATGGTGAACACCCTCGGGAAATCGAGAGTACCTGCGACGACCTCAGTCCCCCGAGCCTACGTCCCGCCGAGAGTTCCGGTCGCCTTCGCGTAGACGTCCAGCTTCGCCGATGCACCGACCTCGACATGAAAGCCTGTCGCCCCTCGCTCCACGCCGGGGAAACTAGGCGCGGCAACCCCTGGAGGTGGAGTTGCCGAAGACGACCGACGCCAAGATCCTCCACGAACGTCGGAGGGCCCCCAGTCGAACGCTACCAGAGACCGAAACGACGCCCCGGCAGCGGTGTCCAATAACCTAAACGTCGTCATTGACGGGCACGACGCATCAGCACTCGTGGACACCGGAGCAGACTACTCGGTCTTGAGTGGGAGGCTCTCCCGCCGCCTTCGAAAAGTCACGACGCCGTGGGATGGACCACAAATAAGAACCGCCGGAGGACACCTCATTACACCAGTCGGGAGATGTACTGCTCGCGTCGAGATCCACGGTGAGACGTGCCCTGTCAAGTTCGTCGTTCTTCAAGACTGTTCGAGGGACGTAATCCTCGGAATGGACTTTCTCTGCGAGTATGGCGCCGTCATCGACCTCGGGGCAAACCAGTTGACGCTGCGAGAGCCTGTTCTGCCGCCGGTGGAGGCCGACACTGCGTCATCCGCGATCCGAGTTATGGCCGACCATGTGAATCTGCCGCCGCGGTCGAGTGTTTTCGTCACCGTCATAACCGACGCAGCCATGCATGGTGAAGCTCTTCTGGAAGGCAGCGTCCAACTGCTCCTTGAAAAAGGAATTGGCGTCGCACGAGGCGTAACGGATCTTCAAGAAGGGCGAACAACTGTTCTCGTGACAAATTTCGAGAGGAACCGCAGCACCTAACGAAGCGTACCACCATGGGCTACGTCGAGGAGCTTCAAGCGCCAGCCGTGGTCACCGCAGTCTCCGAGGAAACCTCGTCGCCACAGCAGAAGAGCACGACGCCGCCGCCGCTCGACATCGACCCCGAGCTCCCAGCTTCGAAGCACCGGCAACTGGTTGATCTCATCGCCGAATACAGTGACTGTTTTGCCACGACATCGAAAGTTCGCCAAACACCAATGGCGAAACATCGCATTATTACCGACGACGACACACTCCCTGTCCACTAGTCGCCGTATCGAGTCTCCTTAAAGGAAAGGAAAGTGATTCAAGATCCAGTTCAGGAGATGCTCGACGACGACATCATTCAACCCTCAAGAAGTCCATGGGCGTCCCCGGTCGTGCTTGTAAAGAAGAAGGACGGAACCCTGCGATTCTACGTGGACTATCGTCGACTCAACGCTGTGACGAAGAAGGACGTCTATCCGCTCCCCCGCATCGACGACACGTTGGACCGACTGCGCCACTCCCGATATTTTTCGTCGATGGACCTGAAGAGTGGTTACTGGCGGATTGAAGTTGACGAACGTGACCGGGAGAAAACTGCCTTCGTCACTCCCGACGGACTATACGAATTCAAAGTGATGCCGTTCGGACTTTGTACAGCACCAGCCACCTTCCAGCGCGTGATGAACACCGTGCTGGCAGGTCTGCAATGGCGGAGCTGCCTCGTCTACCTGGACGATGTCGTTGTATTCTCACGAGATTGCAATGAACACCTCACACGACTTCGAGCCGTGCTTCAAGCCATCAAGACCGCCGGCTTCTCACTCAAGCCAACAAAGTGTCGGTTCGCCTATGTGGAACTAAAGTTCTTCGGCCACGTCGTGAGCAACAAAGATGTTCTACCTGACCCCGAGAAGACCCGCGCGGTAGCTGCATTTGCGCCGCCGTCCGACAAGAAGGCAGTGAGAAGATTTCTCGGACTCTGCGCCTACTACAGGCGCTTTGTCCGAGACTTCGCCAAACTATCCGCACCACTGACACACCTCACAAAGGACGCCGTGAAGTTCGAGTGGACAGAAGAGCACCAGAGGTCATTCGACGAGCTCAAACGAAGACTCCAGACGCCCCCGATTCTTGGCCACTTCGACCAGTTTGCTGAAACCGAGATCCACACTGACGCCAGTAACACCGGACTGGGTGCGGTACTAGTCCAAATACAGGACGGCGCAGAGCGAGTCATCGCATACGCAAGTCGGACGCTGTCTAACGCGGAGAGGAACTATTCAACTAATGAAAAGGAGTGCCTCGCTGTCGTCTGGGCAATAACAAAGTTTAGCCCATATTTGTATGGAAGTCCTTTTCGCATGGTCACAGACACCACTCCCTTAGCTGGCTGGCGAATCTGAAGGACCCCTCCGGACGCCTCGCCCGGTGGAGCCTACGACTGCAGGAGTTCGACATGACCGTGGTGTACAAGTCCGGCCGGAAGCACAATGACGCCGACTGCCTGTCGAGGGCCCCAGTCGAGGCCGGTCCTTCCTGCACCAAAGAGGACGACGATGAGGGTTTACTCGGCGCTCTGGATGTCAGCGACATGGCAGCACTCCAACGAGACGACCCTGAGCTACGAGCACTCATTGAGCACCTAGAGGGACAAGGAAGCGCCGTTCCCCGCGGTTTTGTACGAACACTGCCAACCTTCTCCATCCGACAAGGTGTGCTCTACAAGGAGAACTTCAGCGACAACAGTACGGCATGGCTGTTGGTGGTCCCTTCCAGTCTTCAAGAAGAAATATTTCAAGCCTGCCACGATGAGCCGACGGCGGGACACCTTGGTTACAGCAGGACTCTTGCCAGGATACGCGAAAAGTACTACTGTACCAAGCTTGCGAAGACAGTGCACCACTACACCCGATCTTGCCACGAGTGTCAACGACGGAAGAAGCCGCCGACGAGACCGGCAGGACTTCTTCAGCCTATTGCGCCGCCATCTGCCCCATTCCAGCAAATCAGTATGGATTTACTCGGACCTTTCCCACCGTCGACGCAAGGAAACCGATGGATCATCGTCGCAACTGATTATCTCACGCGGTACGCCGAGACAAAAGCCCTTCCACCAGGAACGGCTGTTGAGGTCGCGAAGTTTTTTATCGAGTCCATCGTCCTCCGGCACGGCGCTCCCGAATTCCTGATCTCAGACCGTGGATCATCATTCATGGCCCAGCTGACGCAAGAAGTCCTTCGTCTCAGCCACACCAGCCATCGCCGCACCACGGCGTACCACCCGCAGACCAACGGGCTAACGGAGAGACTCAACAAGACCATCGCCGACATGATCTCCATGTACGTCGACATGGAGCACAAGACATGGGACGAGGTGCTGCCGTACGTCACATTTGCCTACAACACGGCCGTACAAGAGACCACCGGAGTGACCCCCTTTCAACTGGTGCATGGGCGCAAAATAACGACAATGCTGGACGCCATGTTGCCCCACGAACCGGCTGTCGACGCAAGCGACGACGCCCAGGTGGTTGCCCAAAGGGCAGAAGAAGTCCGTCAGCTCGCCAGACTCCGGATTAAGGCTCAACAACGTGTCGACATTGGCCGCTACAACCTTCGTCGTCGGGACGTCCATTTCCAGCCCGGAGACAGGGTGTGGGTGTGGACACCGATTCGCCGCCGCGGTCTCAGCGAGAAACTCCTGAAACGTTACTTTGGACCTTACAAAGTTCTTCGTCGACTCGGGGATCTGAACTACGAGGTGATGCCCGACGGAACACGGACTTCGTCACGCCGCCCTCCACGACCGGAAGTCGTCCACGTCGTGCGACTGAAGCCGCACTATGCTCGATAGGACTGTGGACCTTATGTGTTCCAAATGACTCTTTAGTTTACCGTTCTGTTTTATTTGCTTCGTTTTGTTTTGCATCGAGACGATGCACTTTTTAAAAGGGGGAGTAATGCCGCGCGCGCAGCTGGCCAAGTAGGCAGCGCGCGCGTGGCCTAGCGGTTATCGCGCTTGCCTCCCACGCAGAAGGCCAGGGTTCGATTCTTGGCCGCGGCTACACATTTCTGTTGACAGTGTAATTTGATGTTCTGGTGAATTCAAGAGCCGTCTTGCTGATTCGAGGTTAGAATGTTCTACGCGCCGAACCTTCTACGCCGAACGATCCAGAAACCAACAAGGGTACGTAAGGGATTCCGCAAGGCGAGCGGAGTCAGTTTCGCCCCAGCGTTCGACTCTGCTGCTACGCCGACTTCGACGCCCGCGACGCTCTGTTTTTATCTTTTGTACCCTTTTATTTTTGGTACAAGTTCGCCACATTGAACGTTTATATCTTCTTTTTTATTTCCAGTTTTTTGGTCACCACCCGTGACAATATTAAGAAAGAGTGATGCAAGTGTCCTCAAAAGCTCCACCGCATTCAGTGAACAGAATTCTTAGTCTGCAGAGTCTGAAAGCGTGAAGGCTGGAGAGCGAATATGATGCATACTTTGTCAGTCTATCAAATAGGTTCATTTCCCCTTGATTGCATAATTATTGATTCTTATTAGATGGTTCCTGTGTTGTTGCCTGTTATCGCTTGCCTATGTTGTTATCGCTGGCCCGTCCGCCCCGCGTCATGACCACATGATGTTCCCGGCAGTGTATATTACCGGCCCGCTCAATAAACGGGGGCTTTTTGGTTCCTTCATGACCTAGAGCGCAGTTCGTCGTCTGACTTCTTTCCGGCACGCATACGCCTAGTATGCGGTATCGCTACATGGTGTCAGAAGTGGGCGGTGGTCATCTATCGCGCTGAGGCCGCAGACGGCAGCATTCCTGGAAAATGAAAAACAAGCCCGCAACGGTAATCCCGGCCCTCCAGCAACCGCCACCGCTGGACTTTGACAAGACGTCGGAGTGGCCGGCGTGGATCGACCACTTCGATGACTGCCGCTTCGCAACACCGCTCAACGAACGCTCGGAAGAGGCCCAGGTACGCACGCTACTTTACACAATGGGTCGCCAAGCCCGCGACATCTTTGCTACATTTGGGCTGACCGACGAAGAAGCAAAGAAGTACGATGTAGTCAAGCAGAAGTTCGACAGTCACTTCGTCAAAGAGCGGAACATCGTTTACGAAAGTGCGTGCTTTCACAGAGACCAGCAACGACCAGAAGAATCGGTGGATCAGTTCGCAACTGCACTTCACGTTCTTGCAGACCGCTGCGACTTCGCGGATATGAAGGCACGGCTCATCCGGGACAAGTTTGTCGTCGGGCTTCGTGACGCGAAACTATCCGAGGCCCTGCAGATGGATCCGCAGCTGACATTGGCTACAGCACTGGCCAAGGCTCGTCTCAAAGAAACCGTGCGACAGCAGCAGCAGAGCCTCCGCCCGGAAGGTCTACACTCCAGGAGTTCGCCGGAACTTTAGGACCAGGGCGCCAACGTGGACGCCGTGGACCACCAGAGACGTCCACACCGCAACAGAGGGCGGTGCCTGTACTGCGATGGCGACGCCCACCCGAGGTCGGCGTGCCCGGCCAAAACTTCCAAGTGCCACAACTGCGGCAACAAAGGACACTTTGCGAAAGCATGCCTCAAGAAAGTTGAGTCAGCGCAAAGGAAGGTACGCGTCTCGGCTGTCCAACACGACACCGGGGAAGCTTTCATTGGCGCGATTGACGCGGACGGGAAAGTGCGCTATGTGCAGGTTCGGATAAACTCGGTGCCCATCCTCGCTAAGGTTGATTCGGGTGCGGAAGTGTCAGTTTTACCGTCTACTTTTCCAGGATTGCCCACCCACCTTGATAAGGCAGACGAGGTACTACAGGGGGCTGCCGGCAATAAGCTCAATGTATTAGGCAAATTTGTAGCCGAGATCGCGTGGAAAGAAAAAACTGCCCGTCAAACGTGCTACGTAGTTAGCCCTCTCCGCGACGTACCTTTCGGGCTGACAGCCTTGGAGGCACTAGGTGTCGTTAAATTTGTCGACTCAGTTACTGCAGATAAAGAGCGGTACGACACACTTTTTCCGCACATGGGTCGTAGCCTAGGAACTATCCCAGGAGAATACACTATCAGGCTACAACCTGGTGCAATTCCCCATGCCATAACCGCTCCGCGGAGAGTGCGGATTCCGCTCATGGAAAGACTAAAGCACGAGATTGAGAGACTCGTGCGCATGGAAATAATTAGAAAAGTAGACGGCCCCACAGAGTGGTGTGCAGGAATCGTGCTGGTCACGAAACGGTCGGGGGAACTAAGAGTATGCGTAAACCTCACGAAGCTAAATAAGTGCGTTGTTCGCGAGCGCTTCACGCTACCTACGGTCGACCAAGCTTTAGGCTCTCTGGCAGGGGCGAAATGGTTTTCGAAGCTTAACGCTTTTTAGGGCTTCCACCAAGTTCGTCTAAGTAAGGACTTCGAAGAACTGACTACGTTCTTGACTCCATTCGGAAGGTACTGTTTTTCCAGACTACCGTTCGGAATTACGTCCGCTCCGGAGTATTTCCAGAAAAGAATGTCCGAAATCCTATGTGGCCTGCCAGGAGTCGTCAACGTCATGGATGACGTTTTAGTGTTTGGCGAAACGAAAACCCAGCATGATGAGCGTCTAGCTGAGGTTATGTCGCGCCTAGCTAGCGCAAACGTGACTCTGAACAAAGAAAAGTGTCTGTTTGGGGTTAATCAAGTGCGATTCTTGGGCGATATTCTAAATGAGAATGGCATTGAGCCTGACCCAGCGAAAGTCAGCGCGATTAAGAATCTAAACGCACCGAAAAACGTGACCACACTAAGAAGCTTGCTCGGCATGGCCAATCATCTAGGTCGCTTTTTGCCTCATCTTGCTCAAATTACGGCCCCGATGCGTGCTCTTTTGCACAAAGATAGCGAATGGGTCTGGGGGTGTGACCAAGAAAAAGCACTGAACGAGCTGAAAGGGCTCATTTGTTCTGCGCAGTGCATGGTCATGTACGATGCAACGCTTCCAACAGTCCTTTCAGCTGACGCATCCTCTTTCGGGCTGGGAGCTGTCCTTTATCAAGCGCAGAAAGACGGTCACCGCAGGCCGATACACTGTAAAAAATTTTCACCCCATTTTACGGGCAAAAGTTGCCGGTTCAATATTGCCGGTATGGTTTGCCGTAATCTAGAAACGGGGCTGTCTGTAAAACCAAGGCATATAATTCCGTAAAATGACGAAACGTCCTTAGTTCACTTTACAGACAGTTATCCGTTTTCCATTTTACGGGTAAAAGTTGCCGGTTCAATATTGCTGGTATGGTTTGCCGTAATCTAGAAACGGGACCGTCCGTAAAAACAAGGCATATAATTTCGTAGAATGACGGAACGTCTGTAGCCCACATTACGGACAGCTATCCGTAGGAAATGTGAAAGCTGTCCGCACTAAATACCGAAGGACTATACCTTTCCGAATTATATAAGGCTAAAGCCTCGAGCCATCCGTACCACCTGCACCTCCGATACATCAGGCGACTCACCTGGCAGAGCTCTAGATCTGCCAGGGGTGTCACCTGACTTATCAGAGGTGCAGGACTGGTGCGGATGACTCGTAGCTTTGGCCTTATATAATTCGGAAAGGTATAGTCCTCCGGTATTTAGTGCGGACAGCTTTCACATTTCCTACGGATAGCTGTCCGTAATGTGGGCTACAGAAATTTCGCCATTCTACAAAATGATATGCCTTGTTTTTACGGAGAGTCCAGTTCAAAAAGACGTAAATGTCAAGTGTTTCATTATTTAGTGCAAAAAGCTCCCATATTCAAGCAAGCCTAAGTCACATGAAGCTTTTGGGGTAGATTGGTATGGAGAGTTCATAGCTCCGTCATTGTGGATATGAACTTGAATAATCTTTCATCCTCAGCCAAAAAGTTCATGTTTTGCAAAAGAGAAAGAGCACACAACCGGTACTTCTCACTGCCAGGATTTTGTTTGTGTGAGCTCAGCTGTTCCTATAGATGACAGCTCAAGAAACGAACCAATTTAGAAGTTTCGCCACAATACCTTTATTGGAAGAAGGCATGCCTTGCTTTAACTTTGGAGAAAATTTACATTATAGTTGTCCTTGTGCTGGCCATTTAGATGCCCCTCCATGCTTGTGCTTGAAGTTGTCATTCAATTGAAGACCTCCTCGGTATCTTCATGGTGCATGTAAGGGCAGCTTGAAATAAAGAGCAGAAGAGGATTTGCATTCAAACACAATCGCAACAAATTGTATATGACATGCATGGTTAAATTAAGTGAGCAACGTACTTACAAACTAGCCTAGCTCCTACTAAACATGACATATAAAATAAACCCCCCATAAATTGAACCAAAGTAAAAATTTGCATTGATTTGAATACCGAACATATCAAGTGCTTGAGAAATAGAATTAGCCAATTAAAATTGCACAACTATTCCTTGAGTGTTAAGCATATTGGATTGAGCCAGATCTCCCTTAGTATATACAGTAGGCTCGCGATATAAGCACATTGGATTGAGCCAGAACTCCCTTAGTATATACAGTAGGCTCGCAATAATTCAAACTCGGATATTTAATACTTCTGGTTAAGTCAAACGAATTTCAAAACTTTGGTTGACCCGCTACGTTTTCAATGTATTTATAAGCCGCTTAACTCGAATGATGTTTTCGTGTAATTCATACTTTTTGTTCTTGCAGCACCATTGAGCGCACTTCTTTCGGAGCACCGGTGCACTGCGGAGAAGCAACACCCGTGGAGCTTGCTTCCGCTGGTGTTGCTTTTCCGCAGTGCACCGGTGCTTGGTAAGAAGTTTGTTTAACGGGGTTAAAGCAGAGCAGAACCGTGTAGAAACTGTTTTACTAAAAGAGTGCGAGAGATAAAAGGGGAAAGGGCTATCGGCGCTTTCCCCCTTGCTGGACTCCCTTAGTATATACAGTAGGCTCGCGATAATTCAAACTCGGATATTTAATACTTCTGGTTAAGTCAAACGAATTTCAAAACTTTGGTTGACCCGCTACGTTTTCAATGTATTTATAAGCCGCTTAACTCGAATGATGTTTTCGTGTAATTCATACTTTTTGTTCTCGCAGCACCATTGAGCGCACTTCTTTCGGAGCACCGGTGCACTGCGGAGAAGCAACACTAGTGGGCTTGTTTCCTCTGGTGTTGCTTTTCCGCAGTGCACCGGTGCTTGGTAAGAAGTTTGTTTAACGGGGTTAAAGCAGAGCAGAACCGTGTAGAAACTGTTTTACTAAAAGAGTGAGAGAGATAAAAGGGGAAAGGGCTATCGGCGCTTTCCCCCTTGCTGGAGCGTTAAAGACAGTGAAAGCCCCAGATGAGAGGCTTTGCCAGTGTTCGGCGTAAGCATTGCCCGAACTTCGTTCGTGTTTTGTTCTCTGTTTTAAACTCCCAAACTTAATGAGAGCCACGGGCTTGGATGGCAACAGTCCCCCGGTCATCAAGACACCATTGCTCAGTTATACGGTGCACGAATAACGACAGAAAGCGTCGAATACTGTCCGAGAGCCTGTGTAGCTTGCACGAAATCCGCCAAGGCGAGTGCGACTGCATTGTCTTTAAGCTCCATCGCTTTCCACATGACCCCGATTTCTGGCAGTAGTGGCTTGCGTCCCTAAACCGAAAAGACGTTTCCCCAACGACATCCTCTCGACTGTGCTCGGAACATTTTGTGAATGGAGTGGGCATGACATTTAACGCTGTACCGTCGATGAACACGGGGTGCGCTCGCAAGGTGTGTGCAAGTTTTCTCCTGATATTTGCTTTCAGCTTGTAACATTTTGGAACTGAATTTATTTTAATATAGATATTTCGAAGTGGTGACATTGACTCAATTTTATTATCTACAGCACTTAGTTGAAGGCTGATTTTCGTCGCCAGGTGTGGCTGGCGATTGTCAAAAAGTTAGTTCTATTGCTTTGCCTGAATCCCAATCTCCTGCGCAATACCAGAGAGCCATGAGCCCGTGCTGACCGTCACAATGCGACTAGATTCTTCTTATTTTCAAAATTAGTACATAATGTAGCTGGAAAGAAACCTTCAATTTCTGTTGCTTAAAGTTGAAACATGCTCATGCATCACTGTTTATAAACATAGAAACATGCTCATGCATCGGTGTTTATAAACGTTTTACTTGAGGATCCCGTGCCAACGAGTGTGTCTTTTGTCGAGAACTGAAAACAGCAAAGTCGAGATGGGCCTTTTGCCGGAGCGAGTCGGTCAATGATTCAACGATTTGAAATTGATGCATGAGCATATTTCAACTTTCAGCAACAGAAATTGAAGGCTTCTTTCCGGCTACATTATGTACTAATTTTTAAAATAAGTATCTAGTCGCATTGTGACGGTCAACATAGGTTCATGGCTCTCTGGTATTGCTCAGGGGATCGTGATTCAGGAAGACCAATAGAACAAGCTTTTCGACAATTTTCAGCCACACCCGGCGGCAGAAATGAGCCTTCAACTCAGCGTTGTTGATAAAATTGAGTCCTTGTCAACACTTTGAAATATCAATATTAAGATAAATTCAGTTAGAAAATGTTACAACCTGAAACAGTCATTATCTCGAGAAAACTTGCACGCACCTTGCGAGCGTACCTCATGTTCATCGACGGTACAGCGTTAAGTTCGGTGTGCGCTCCATTCACAAAATATTACGAGCACGGTCGAGAGGATAGCGTTGGAGAAAAGTCTTTTCAGTTTACAGAAGCAAACCACTGCCACCGGAGATTGGGGTCATGTAGAAACAGCCGCACTCACCTTGCCGGATTCCGTGCAAGATACATAGGTCCTCAGACTGTATTCAACGTTTTCTGTCGTTATTCGTGTACCCTAAAACCGAGCAATGGTGTCCCGATGACCGAGGGACTGTCGCCATCGATGCTTGTTGCTTGAATTAAGTTTGGGAGTTTAGAACAGAGAAGAAAGCGCAAACGAAGTTAGGGCAATGCAGATGCCTAACACCGGGACGCAAATAGAGGGCTTGACAAGATCTCTTGGCCAACCAGAAGCCGAAAAGAATCTCCTAGCCGTGGTTTGGGATTGGAGGGCAATGTTAAAGAGCACCTCATGTTTAAGAGAAAAAAAAAAGCCGCTCACCTGATGTGCATTTCTGGAAACAGGCTTTGACTAGCAATAAATTATTGCCTCAGGAATGAAGTGCTGCTTCGGTAATGGTTCCTGCACAAACAATTCAAGTGTAAGAACACAAGCCCCAAAATTTTCTTGCCATCCTCCTCCGTCTACTTTTTTGTGCATCTAATTAATTTCATCCCTTGACAAATCCTAAAGATTTCGAAGTGCTTATCCTACGTCTTTCTCTTAGAGCCTAGTTCATGTTGCAGAAACTTGGCTGAGTGGATAAGCTGGAGCGTTCATTGTTCATTGAGACACTTTTTCTTTCACCCCATCCTGTTCTTGAAAGCAGAAAATCCTCTCCCTTGACCACGGTCATTAACGACTTTTTACAGATCATACACAGGAGGTTGGCATTGCCAAGACAAACTCATGTCTTTACTTTGAGCATGGAATAAATGTATGTCTGATCTACGGAAAGTTCCTGTTATACCAAGGCTCGTACTATTCCGTTGTCAAAGGAGCAGGCATTGTTCATAAAAACTTCGCTTCATTACATTGTTTCAGAGAACAATTGTTCTTTTTTAATAGGGATCAATTAATCATATTAGGACAATTGTCAAATAATGGCAGATTCACGCGATGGATTGAATCGCAATTTTCATCCGTGGACCGTTTGCCACGTTACCATCATGTCGGCCATTCCTCCGATTTGCACCTCGTCAGCAGACTTGAGGGCAAAGTGCCCTTCCATGCCCAGATTTTTAGCGGTTGAGTAAAGGCCCGTTCACACTCTTGCGACCGAGTTAGACCGAGAGAGACCAGACCGGTATTTAAGCCTCTTGCGACTTCTTAGGTCCAACTCCGCTGCATCGCATCCGGTCCTAAGAAGTCGCAAAAGGCTTAAAAACCGGTCTGGTCTCTCTCGGTCGAAGTCAGTCGCAAGAGGGTGAACGGGCCTTAACAGTAAAAGCGTTTACGGTAGAGCACCAACAGCAGAGCAATATTTTTGGTTTTCGAATGAGCCAAACAAAAATAGTTCACTGTACTTTGTCCATTCGCTGTTTCATTTTGTCGAACCATTCTTATTTTCCACTCGTGAAAGAAGCTGCAAGAACTTTGCCCAGCCGACAAGCCGCAAGTTCTGGTACCCCTCCGGGTTGGTGTCAAGAAGCTTCAGTGAAAACTTGCCTAGCAAGCTGCAAGCTTCCCTGCATGTCCACCCAGTTTTCAACCCAGCCAAGACCTTTCTTACGGCTTTAGTGTGCTGAAGAGTGGTGCACAAGCAAGCAGTGCGTGAAGGTATTTCCAAATGCCCCTCCGCAACACCAGGACTTCATCACTTAGACGCTGAAACCTCCTGGAGCAGGACGATACTTGTGTCATATGGTTACTAAAGCTAGTAGCGCCTCACGCTAAGCCTGTCATGATGCTTTGTCTTGCTCGGTATATAACAGCAGCACACAATACTTTTTCATAATAGCACAGTGATCGTAGTCGCAAACATCACTTCTGACCTTGGAAAACTGTGCCACAGTGCGATGTTGGCATTTTGCGGAAATGCAGGGCGGGGAATAGGTTCAGTTTGTCCTCGCTGTCACCTGCTCGTCTCCTCCGTATGGATGTGCTTGGAGGACTGATGTTCCGTGGACGTCTTGTCACTTGATCAATTTATCTGCGGATAAGTTCATGTGAATCGGCAATAAGTGGACAGCGGAGTCTGCGGTGACTTAAAGGGGTTATAACACGAAAATTAAACGGATCTATTATTCTTGAAATGGATTGCTCATAGACTACGTAGTATATACACCAAGTTACGCCATTTTAGAGCTCTGGTAATTGCACTATTCAATTTACGAATTTGTATCATTTTCATCTGGCGACCAGGCAACACTGCCCAAGTTAGTCACATCACGGTGCCCATAAAGCATGTGACCATGAACGCTTTTTCATTCTAGGGGCCCCCATGATCACCCAAGCTCTCCTCGCCGCGGTAAGATCAAAACCGCTCGCGCAACTCGGTAACCCAAATGCTTTTCTCGCTCTCGCCGCCGGCCCGTTGACCTTCCACCCTGCATGCGCCTGCGAGATATTCCCGGGCGACAGTGACCACAACGAGTTTGTCCGTAACTCGCCGTCA
Organism: Ixodes scapularis; assembly: GCF_016920785.2. Classification (NCBI taxonomy): domain Eukaryota; kingdom Metazoa; phylum Arthropoda; class Arachnida; order Ixodida; family Ixodidae; genus Ixodes; species Ixodes scapularis. The sequence continues at coordinate 108,589,055 of NW_024609868.1, forward strand.
CTGGAGTTTGTCGCCAGCGGGTCGCAGTCAAAATGAACACCTTTCAACATCTCTTGATAGCAATCATACTCATCGCTGCTGCAATCAATGTCGAACACTCTGACAAGGCGAGCGATGTCGTAGACGTAATCATCACAAACCGCATGCTCGAAACGTGGAAGGTAAACGAGAAAACTGAAGCTCGAGACGCCAAAATAGCCAAATCTGTCAGTGCGTGCAAGGAGACATCGCGCTGGAGGCTGGCTACAAAGCCAGCCTCCAGTTCTGCTTGGATCCGCCCCTCCGAGGGATTCACATTTAAGTGGATTTATCCACGAAACTTTTGCGCCATTCTCAAAACAAATCTAGCAGGGTTACAGGAACATACAATGGGTCCTAGCAGAATAGCTATCTTATATTGTATTTTTGGCGTACGCCAAACATTTTTGTTGACGAGAAAAGAGTCAAAGTACAGGCTAGCTGGTGGAAGTCAACCATTTCGTCGTTTACCCTGAGACTGGGGTTTTTTTTGAAGAGCAGAAGTTGACGTTGCCTGCACGTCATAAAACTGTGTCTCGTATCCAATTAGACATTGTCGAAGGAACGAGGAAACTGCATAATAATGTCGCACACTGTTTACCTTAACCGTTTCTTTTTTCTTCAGTTTTTGATCCTAAGTTGATTTTTCTATATTTGTTGCACGTACAGCCCAAGCTGCGCATGTCTCCACAATCAGTCGCCATCCTTAAAAATGTGTATACTAAAAAAAATACATGCTGCCATCTCTGAGCAGCACCGCAAACTATGCTCGGAACAAGCCTGGGATGTCCAAAAAGAGCCAAGGGGCGAGGTATAGTGCGCGGATGAGTTACACCCATATTAAACGGTTTAGGAACAACCCTAGGTGGACGAGCGAGGCTCGTCCAAAATGGGTTAAGGTGCACCAACACCTTCCACGTTGTTGAATCTTATGTAGTAGTATATGATCCTAAATTACCAGACTAGGTTACAGAAAGTAAAGAGTAAGAGGAGGACGGGACGTCATACCTTTTCATGTTCTCATTTTTTCGCCAGTCCTGTATTAAAAGGTTTTCATAGTAAAAGTGACGGTTGTATTTTATCTACCCTTTTGTTTCTCGCAATCTCCTGCCTACCAACTCTACCAGCAAAGTAATGCCCCCCCCCCCCCCCCCCCCAACACACATCCAACCCACAATAGATATTTTTGGATACAAGATGCCATGAATGTGCTGTGCATGTGAACCAAGCTGAAGGCAAATTTGCGGTCTGAGGGAATAAAGAGTTACAAAACTGACAAACACGGCAGTAGCATACTTTTCACTTTTGCACATGTACAAGAACCGCTTATTTCTATTAGAAAAGCGGAAAAGCCCAAGGCTATCAGGTTACTCACCGACAACAACTACCAGGAAGAGAAAGCGGGGAGTCATGATTGTGAGGGCAGCTGGTCTGTAATGCTTGTGCTTTCCTGAAAGTTGCAAATAAGACTTTTAAAGAAAAATGACCCAAACTATTGCAACAAAATATTCTTTCATTTCATTGCTCATACCAAAAAGGTTGGCATGAGGAACTTTGCCCAACTGACACGACGCAGAATCTGGTACTCATCTGCGTCGAAAAGCTTCTGTAAAGACGCGTCTACCACGCCGCAATCACTTTGAATCTCCAATCAATCTTTCACCCAGCAAGACCTTTCTTGTGGCTGTGGTATACTGAAGCCACAAGTGCAAAGTGAGTGGAGGCATCTCCAAATGCCACTTAGCGGGCCCAGGACTTCGCCGCCTCCACGCCAGTCTCCTCGAGCAGGACCATGCTTGTGTCTCTGCCATGGTTTGGTTTAGTAAGGCTAGTGGCAATTTGCACTAAGCCTATCATGGTGTTATGTCTCACTCCGCACGTAACAGTGGCGCACAGTTCTTGTTCAAAGCAGCAAATGTCGATTTCGATCTTGGACAACAGTGCCACAATGTGGTCACAAACATGTTCGGCTCGTCCTGGCTGTCATTTGCGTGTCTGCTCCTTCGTGTGGATGCGCTTGGGAGACAGACGAACCGCGGACATGATCAATCGGTCTGTGGATCAGTTCGTCGTGTGAATCAGCCGTCAATGAAGAGTGCTGTTCATTTTGAACTTGATAAAAATAGCCCTTTTGCAAAATCCCCCAAGCACGAAGATTTGTGCGAGACTGTCCCTCGCCTAGCCGCTCTGCCTTGAGATTGCATTGCCTTGTCGCTTGCCTCCTCTTAATCCTCTGTTTTTCGATTCCATTACCTGTCCTTATCTATTCCAATGTATATTTTATTGCTTCTAAGCATAGGCGTAGACTTCGGGGGGGCATCGAGGCTCGTGCCCCCCCTGGTGAAATCCGCGGAGGGGAGAGGGGGGCAGGGCAGGGCCTTACCCTCGGGCCCTGCCCTGCCCCCCTAAGATACAGCGGTGCGCTTTATCTTAGTTAAGTAAGCGGCAGTCGAAGGCATACGCTACAGTGCGAGTAAATGGAGCGAGCGTGGGTGGCCAAATCACAGCGCGCTCGGCTCTCGCATCACGATAGTTGATTCAGAGCTATGCCTATCCCTATGACATGTGCGCGGCTGTTCATAAACGGCTGCTCTCGACTGTACGCGGGTCTAATTGAACCAACACAAACAACTAACAGTGCGATAGGAATCTGTAGCAATGGTAGTACTCATACCGGGAAACGACGCGCGAAGCGGCGTGTTGTACGTCCGTCGGCACTCCCATCGAAAAAGGCAAAATAAAGACACAAATACTATATATATACAAGAAATATTGTGCACAGAAGAGAATAGAAACTCTTGGAAGCGATAAAAAATACACTGGAATAGATAAAAATATGTAATCGAATCGAAAAACAGGATTAAGAGAAGGCAAGCGACAAGGCAATGCGATCTCAAGGCAGAGCGGCCAGGCGACGACAATCTCTCCCACAATTCCTCGCGGGCAGGCCGGGGCGCTCGGGAAAATAGCGAATCGTCTATTAACTGAGCAGCACCTTTCTGTAGGATGGCTAACCCAACCTAAAACCCCTGGATATGTTTGTGTTAGTTTCTTAAGTGGTGTCAAAGGGCCAGTGCACGAGGCCCGTGCAGCCCTTGGACGCAAATGGCAGTGTAGCCCTGAAATGAAAGGCATTTGGAAGTGAGTTGGATGTGTCTCTCGCGTTCATACAATTCAAGCTGAACCGTATGTACGCGATTTAGCGAGCGACGGCAATGAGCGACGGAGAACTCTCATTGCTCGGTTTTTGGATCTCTAGAAAGCTTTGCTCATCGCCTCGGTCGCTTGCTCCCGTCGGTTTCATGTGGCTTGCCTCGTCGTGCAGCTGATCGAGGGATAGCAAAAAGGGTCGCCATCACTTTTCTTGTTGCTCGCTAAATTGCTTACATGCGTTTTATACTTTATAGTTGTTGGCACTTGCCAAACTGTGAAGCATGCATTTTATTCAGGGCTTTGCCCTTGCTGACTCTCAGACTGCTGGGATAACTTTGGGTTCCAGTGAAATACGACCACGTGATTTCTCCCTTTGCTTATGAGCTGAGGAGGAAGTAGTTTAAAACACTTTTTTTTTGTTTCTTTTGACACTATTCAATGCGCGTTTTTTTTTTCTCTCCTAACCTTTACAGTGAAGTCCTGCCAGAGGGTTAGTAAATAAGTGCACCATACACAGAATTTTTTTTTATAAAAAGTCAGTGCCCCAGTCGAAAGAGAACTCGTTTATACTCTTCGCAAGCAACATCATCAATACAGACCTTACTTCTAAAGGCGCACGTCACGCAATGTTTCGAGTAGTTTCCGAGGACGAAAATCGAACTTGAATCCAACCTCGCACAGTGGAAGCGAATACAAGCGCCATCACACTAACGGGTACCTTTAGCAGTCATGGGTTCCGCAAAACACACCGCCTAGCTGTCTGGTACCGAGCCGCCACCCGATTTGCAGAAATCAAGCTCCCTGATACACTCACCAAGTGTCTCGCTTGGCCCCCCTTGCCTCCGGTGGGACCTTTACCTTTGGCTGCGTTCCCGCAATATGAGTGCCCGTGCAGTGACAGGTCGGTTCCGTGGCTTCCTTGGCAAAAGCTCGAGGGTCATCCAATGCGGAAAGCACCTGTGCGACAAGGAACCGCACACGTTCGCTTTCACGCCGACTGCACACAAAAGGATCACGTTATAAACGCTACGAACAGAAAGGACTCAAAAAGTAAAACGAGTGAGCGAGCACTAACCAATTAGATTCATATCCACAGCTGGTTTTATGGGCACGCCGGCACCTAGGACACTTCCTTTTTCAAAAAACGTTCTTCGATGTTTGTTCCTCAAGTCTGAAAGCGCCCGAAAGTTGCGAAAGTTTTCAAACTCGCTTCGTTTTTGAAAGTTTTTGTGTTTTGTTACGATGGCGATGGCGATGCGGCGAGGCTCGTTGGTTCCGAGTTCCGACCAAGTTTATTTGACGCAACGTGAATTTGCTTGTTCTATTCGACTTAAATTAAAACTTTAAGATATAAAAAAAATTGTTTTAAGATTTATAAAATTATTTGTAATAAAGCATGTCGAAGCGCAATGTGTAGTAAACTGGAGCTTGGCTTCGTCAGCTTCGTTTCAATGTGACATGGCGGCGATCACTATTGTGCCGTGTACCGTGCTCGACCTATTTGCTGCGCATTGGTTGTCCCGTTATCCACCTCTTGCGATCCTCATCAGCCCCAAGCATGCTGTCTAAGTATTGTGTCCTCGCCGGAAAGAATATCCAGTCTTCTTGGAAGCGTTGCTCGAATGTCGTCGGCACCCACGAACCGACTCGGCAAGCCTCACGTCGTTGCTTGGTTCCTCCGCGTTTCCGGCGATGGATCCCCCAGCCCTGGCCTCAGCCCTACAGGACGTAGCCGGTGAAAACCAATCTACGACAACGCGGTGTCTTTGGAATGCGATTGCTACGATCAGTGGCTCTTAAAACCTCAGTAGCCCCCCTTCAATAGTGAACTCTGCGATGTGAACGCCCTTACCTTCAGTGTCCGGAGACTGCTGCAAACCTCCGACGAGAGCGGACGTCTTCTCCGGGCTCCGCAAAGCCCAGAGAACTGTACGCGACTGTACGTGATCCTGGTATAAACATCGCCGCGCTCCGTCGGCCCGCCGCAGCACGTCCGCCGAGAGATCGGTTCGCTCGAGTCTCGTTCTGCGAGCGGCACGCCCGTTTCTGCTTCGAATATGGCTACAGCCGACATCGCCGCTTCGCAGCTCACCAATATCTCTGCGTCCATCCTGAGACAGGACATGAAAATCTCTCTAGAGTGAGACGACCAAGGTGGGAAATGGATTACCCCTGGAAAGCCCCGCAAATCTCGTCTTCCGGCCGACTTTGACCCCGAACTTCAAGTAGTTATAGTGCATCTCCCAGTCCGTCCTGCTGGCGCAGCTGCGCTGCCTCTTGACAGTTTGCCGGCGTTCTTGCGAGCCGCACAGCTCCTTGCTCATACATGTACCGACGTGTCGCTCCACCTCCGGCAAAATAACCGTCCTCCGCACCCATCACGAAGTGATCGTCAACTGGCTACTTCGCATCACCAATATCACCTTACAAAACATTTCCCCTCCCGTCCACTCCTACCTACCCCCGACGAGATCATCAATGATCTGGAGTCTTATCAAGGTGACATCCTTCAAGCAAGGCGAGTAGGCACAACAGGTTCAGCCATCATCACCTTCATCGGAACCCATGTCCCTTACACAGTGTACTACCGCCGCCTTGAATTTCGCTGCCGTCCCCACAAACCTCGAGCCCATCATTGCAACAGCTGTGTCGAGTACGGACACCGCACTCTGGCCTGCCCGGGCAACCAGCGACGCTGCCCCCCGTGTTCCACCACCCTGGCCCGCCCAGACCAACCCCAACCCTGTACTCCCTGGTTTGCGTTGCCTCAACTCGCAGTGTGGTTCTCAAGCAGGGCACTTGGTCCCGAATAAGCTGCTGCACCTTCACTCACTCCATGAGTCGCATCCCTGAACAGTTCTAGCGGCATGTTAAGCGTGGATGCAGGATTCGGTTTATGGCAGTCACCTTGAGAATTGCTACAGTGGAGCACACTGCTTACAGAAAGGATCGTGCTAAGAACTGTAGGGGTGTGCTGGTCGTGGTACCTTTTCTACTACCCTTTTGGCGACGCCACGACCTGGAGCTGGAACCTCTCACAAGCATGGCAAGGGGCTGCTATACTGTGCATGCTACCTGGCTTCCGTGAAAGCTGAGTCCTATGACGTGCCCAGCGAGCCACTGGTGCTCATTAACACGATTTAATTAAATGTGTGCATACTAGACGTTTTCAAGTTGAATTGCTCGGAGTGCAGTGTATACCATGGAACCATTTCCAGTGGCCCCAAATACTCGACAGTTCGACGGTACAGTGTGCTCAGTCCACTTGTTCTCAACATGTTTATTAATCGTGATCCCTGCAATCAACTCCACTGCTGTTACGGACGACCTGATACTGGTGCCGCTTATCAGGGGGCCCAAGAAACCACCAGGGTTTGCAGAACATCATCGACAAGGTCTACTATAAACAGCCAGCTATGCTTCTTCGTACAGCCTGACGACAGTTTTGTTCAAAACGTGCGGAACACTGGGTTTTGTACTTAGCGTGTCCAGTAGACCAGGCCATAACAGAATTACGTGCCTTTCACCAGTGGCGTACCAACTTGGTTTTGAGTGGGGGGGGGGGGGGGGGGGGGGGGCAAACTAAACCCCCTTCCCCTCCCCTCCTCCCACCCCGGGACCGAGGAGCGGTGCCCTTGGTATGCCTTGGGCGCTGCCAGCCAGTGTTTGCCCTGCCCAGTGGTGGCTGTTTTAGGGGGGGGGGGGGGCAAAACACATGACTTGCCCCCCCCCCCCCTTTAAGAACTGGGGGACAAGCGCCCCCCTTGACCACCCGGTTGGTACGCCCATGCCTTTCACAGCCCTGGTCCTGCCACACCTAAAGTATAGCAGCTCCATATGAGACTCCTTTGAGGTTGATCTTGTAAGATCAGTTGAAAGTGTTCATCGAAGGTCAACTATACACTATTCTTCGGCAGCCAAGCCCACTCCGGATCACTCACTGCTTTGACATCGGCTATAATTCTGGCCCTTCAATGGACGACCAGAGTTGATCTCAAGTGTGGCCCTCCAGCGGGTTGTCTTATTATGCCTCCTAAACAGCGTTGTGGAACTGCAAGTTCATGAGACAGCACTGAAGGGAGTTGTTTGCAAGAATTGGGCTCGTGCCTTTCAACCGTTTCGTACTGTAGAGCAACAGCCTTCCTTCTTGGTGTGGTCTTCACTGTTCTGGCAACCCCTTTATTTGCACTCACGCAGAACCCCCCTAACAATCATCACAAGCTCGAAAACATCTGTAGACAGGAAACTCGCTACCTTCACTCCCACTGAGGTAGAGCAGTGCCTATGTGCTTTAACGTGAATTGCAGACTTTTACTTGATTCCTATTTTGTGTTTCCCCCCACTTTTATTTGTTCCTTTTGCAGGGTACTGCGGGTTTCTCGGTATAGTCTTTGGCCTCTTTACTATAACGAATTGCACTTAGCAGGATTAGACGATAAAAGCACTTCTAACCCTTTTATCCTCTACTATGGTACTCTTTGGCACACAACTGTACTATTTTATTCAACCAAACGAAAAACGGGTTTTATGTCCGTTAAGTAAGAAACGGACACACTGTCCGTCAGAATTACGAAAAATTGTTTGTAAAATTACGGAAATGTTTTACAGTGTAGCCTTCGCATCTCGTTTCCTCACGAACACAGAGCGACGATACTCTCACATAGAAAAAGAAGCGCTGGCACTAACGTGGGCGGCTGAAAGGTTTGATGAATACATACGTGGCCTAAATGTTATTTTCGAAACGGATCACAAGCCTTTAGTGTCGTTGCTGGGTCAGATGGCCATTGATGATATGCCACCCCGAATTCAACGGTTCCGGCTACGACTAATGCGTTATCTTTACAGTGTCCAGTATGTTCCCGGCAAATCGCTAGTCGCGGCCGACACTCTTTCGCGGTCCCCTGTCAAATGCGGCGATTCCGAAAAGGGGTTGTGTGTGTCGGAGGTCACAGCGTATTCTAAGGCGTGTTTGCTTGGCTTGGAAGCGGGGGACGATTTTTCGTCTAGAGTGAGAGAATAGGGAGTTTTAGAATAGCGCACGCTAAAGCTTTGCGTACGCAAAGAATAGCGTCGTCGCCACTGCGCATGCTCCGAACGCAAACCAGGTTTTGCGCTTTGCATGCGCAATTTTAACGTGCGCTATTTCTCGGAAATAGCGTGCGTACGCAAAGAGTCTTTGCGCTTGTGCAAGGAGGATTCGTGATGAGAAGTTGGCTAAAGCCAAGACGAGCACAGTTAAAAAAATGGCGGCTTCCAGGATTATGTCGGCGGTTGCTTTGGCGGCGTCGTGAGTGCGACGTCGGCGGCATCCTCGCGACTGCGATTTTCAATCCGAGACGACATTGTACGTGCTTTGGCAACGACCCCCGGCAACTTGATGCTTGCGACACGCGAACATTTCTCGGCGAAGGTACGATGTACGAAGGTCAGTACGCGAGACCTCTCTTGCCGAGGCGATGCAAGCGGACACGACTTGTCAACCGCTCGTGTCGCATTCTTATGTTTAAACAATTCTAAAATAGTACTCTGAATCCAAAAAAAACTTGTTTTTTTTCTTCTAAAGTTACAGCAATTCGTGTGTGAAATAAAAATTGTGACTGTATCTTGGTGGCGTTGCAAGCGCGAGCTGCTTGGGCTTTTGCGTCGCGGCGGAGAAACGCTATTCTAAAACTCTCTTGAGTCGCGTGCGCTAATACAAGCGCTAAATTTAGCGCTAGCGTGCGCTAAAATTGCGTACGTTATTCTAAAACTCTCTAATGTCAAATTAAGGATCACATTTGTAAACACCTCATCAGACTGTGTAAAACCGGTCGGCCAAAGAAACCAAATGTTCCTTCGTTTCTCACGACATACTGGCAAGATAGAGCATGCCTTAGCGTGGTTGATGGTCTCTTGTTGAAAGGAACAAGGCTCGTAATCCCACAGTCTCTAAGAACAGAAGTGCTGCGCAAACGGCACGATGGGCAAAAGGGCATCGGCCGTGGTCGCAGTGTTGCTAAAGGTTCTGTCTGGTGGCCAGGATTGAGCACCGAACTGGCACTGTCCGTGAATCGGTGCACTGTTTGCGCACAACATGCTCCGCAACAAGCCGAGCCGATGATGGCAACCGCAACACCATCGTTTCCTTGGGAGACAGTGGGAGTTGATCTGTGTGTAATCAACGGCCAGGTATACCTTGTCGCGGATGACTATCTTTCACGTTACCCTGAGGTTGCTATTCTGCCTTCCACAAGGTCGGGAACAGTCATTGAAAGACTGAAAAGTATTTCTGCTAGACATGGAATCCCTGATTGCGTTGTGACCGATAATGGTCCTCAGTTCGCGCGTAACGAGTTTGAACAGTTCGCTGTGTCGTACGGGTTCCGCCATGTCACCGTGAGTCCAAGACACCCGCAGGGGAACGGAGAAGTAGAGCGAATGGTCCAGACGGTTAAGCATCTCGTTTTAAAGTCCAAAGACCCTTACCTGGCACTGCTGGCTTACAGGGCAACGCCCGGCATTCTTGGGGTCAGCCCTGCTGAAATACTTATGGGTAGGCGACTGAGGACCAGGGTCCCAATGCTGCCACGTCATCGAAATCCGGGAGAAAGCCGCCCGAAAGAAATAGTGGCCAGCGACCAGAAGGTTAGGAGGCAGCAGTGCCGCTACTACAACAGACGCCATCGGGCCAGACGGCTTCCCGAGCTGGAAGCAGGTGACCTGGTCTGGGTGACTGACATGCAGTCCAAGGCCACAGTCCTTGCACCGGCGCCGAAACCGCGGTCATATGTGGTGCGGACAGACGACGGCGTTGATCTCCGCCGAAACAGGAGAATGCTTAACCGTCTCCCAAAAGAAGGTGAAAACGTGGAGGCATACGAGTTTCCGGACAATAAACAGCAGTCGAGTACTGCACAGTTGGGCCATAGCACGGACGACTCGGCGACTACGACTCTGCGGCTACAGCGGCCAAGTACTGCACAATTGACACATAGCACGGACGACTCTGCGGCTACAGATTCGGCACCTCCATCTCGCGCGGTAGCCAATGGTGACCCTACTCGCACTGTAACGTGGTTTGGAAGAGTAGTGAAGAAACCCATAAGGCTGGGTATTGATGACTATGTTTTGTTTTGAAGTTCGGGGGCAACGTATATTCTTTGTCTTGTATGTGCGACGTTTTTTTTTTTTTTGTTCTCGAAAAAAGAGGGATGTGTTGTTGGGCGTTATCGCTTGCCTATGTTGTTATCGCTGGCCCGTCCGCCCGGCGTCATGACCACTTGATGTTCCCGGCAGTGCATATTATCGGCCCGCTCAATAAACGGGGGCTTTTTGGTGGCTTCATGACCTAGAGCACAGTTCGTCATCTGACTTCTTTCCGGCACGCATACGCCTAGTATGCGGTATCGCTACAGTTCCTTAACCCCTTGCCTCCTAATAATGAGTGTCACTCGTGCCACCCTTTACGGACCATAAAGCCCGATCACGAATGTGACTCGCGTTTCGGTTTCGGCGCTTGTTTAGCGCGCTCTATGGCAGATGGCTAAATCACCCCTGCTGCTCCATTTACTTTGGACAGTTTTATCGATTGTTTTGCTGCTTGACAGAGAAAAAAATGCTCCATTCAGCCAGGAAAAGATGCTGTCGCTTGTGAGCGATTACGCTAAAACAAGATGGCTTTAGCACGGAGGTCCACGTATGCGTGCAAAAATATACAAAACCCTCTTTTTGTATGTGATTAAGGCTCAGGAGTATGTGACTGTGAATCCTTCGGCTTTTCCGAGTTTTAGAAATCGAACGATAGTTTGATGGGTATTCAAAGGAATGATGAGAACGATGTGAATCCTGCAAGCATTCCATCTTCCTCGGTATGTGCACGTCAATGGAACTCAGAGAAGAAGTCCTGATTTAGGGCAAGATATGACACCTGGAAGTCCAGAATATATTTTTCCTTATTTTGTTGCAAATCGACTGTTTAAAATAAAATGTTGCTGTTTGTTCCGTGAAGAAGAAAATATGTAGGATCGGGGTTCACTAGTTTTTTTTGCCACAGTTTAGTGTCACGCGTTCATTTGTATTACCTGTGCTCCTTCTTGTCGGATGACGCTCCTTGCACGTGAGTGCTCAGTTTGGTCGAGTGGAGACATTGACTAACTTATGCCGTCTTTTGATCATACGTCATGTGCCGTCACTGACACTTGATGCACTGAAGTTGCAGAGCTGGCTTCTAACCCGGAAATTTTCCTGGTAGTTTTCTGCGTCAATTTAGAGAGTTCGTTCATGTATTGCTTACGTGTTTGTGTAGTCTGCTGTAGAAGGGTGTGAAATGTTGCATTCAAACTTGGGGTTGGGCTAGTTGGCTTATACTTATGAAAATGTTTAAAGAGCGCGAGCAAAACGAGGACAAAGAAGACACGAAGACAAGATTGGCGCTAACTCTTAACTTATTTTTAATTTAAATCGTCATCACAATTATACACACACTCTTCTGCCCAACCTGGATCGCAACCAATCACCACGTTTACAAACAACCATATAACGTCACTTTTTTTTTAAGTAATGAAATAGATGGTGCGCCACTACAATTGTCATGTACCTGTTTGATAAAAAAACGTCGCAATAACCTTTCTTTTGGTTTTACCTTTTGCTTTTGTTAAGAACTCCGTTGATTCCAACCAAGCAATGTCTACTGCCACATTGCCTACAGCGGCCAGCAAGATGCCCCCCCCCCCCCCCCCACGCATTGTTGCGTGCACTAAGATTATGCTTTCGTGCTCTATCATTAAAGCAGCGCCCAGTTTGCCTAAGTAAAAATCTCGTATATGACATTCGTGACACATTCACTATACAGCGATTCAATATACTGTATGTTGTGATGAAGACTTAAATAAATATCAGTTGAGAGTTAGGGCCTGTTCTGTCGTCTTTGTGTGTTCATAGTCATCGTTTTGTTCGCCATTTTTAAACTTTTTAACTGTGAAATATAGTAGTGTGTAGAATGTAGGTGTGAATTGAAATTCAGTGGCCTTCCCTGTAATTGAAATAAGGCAGTACAGATTTTTGAAGTTACGTATGTTTCTTTGCAGCGTCTGCTGAAGGTTACAAATCTGTGTTTTCTTTGTTTTAAGGAGGATACATTGTTTACAATAATATTTGTAAAGAATAAGATGCATCATTATGTTTCCTTCTGGTCTAAAAGGAGATATTTTTGTACAGACAGCAACATCCGCGTTTTATTGGCCAGTTTATTTCACACGCAAAAAAAAATAGCTTGCGTAGTGCTGGGTTTTGAAAAAAAAACGATAGAAACGAAACACTTTGCCTACACACATATAGAAGAATCCCCGTTAAAAACTGTCCTCATGCTATATAACAATGATTGTGAAGTTGTGTTGCTGCGAAAAGTTGCGAGGTTTAGAAAACAAAGCCCCTATGCTAGGTTAAAGAGCGTGACCATTGTTTGGGCGGCGAGTGGAACCAGGCTCTTAGCTGACGATTTACAAATTTTCGATCACACAACCTTGTCTTTTTTTATTATGGTTCTATAAGAAAGGTCAATTATTCGCTGAATAAACCTTCGCCGTATTCAATACCTTAACCTTCTCTATCAAAATCATTTTTCGAACACGAAGGTGCTCACAACCCTTTCGACAGAGCAAAATTAAATTTCTCAGCGAAGGAGTTTTATCTTGCTCTGCATTCTTTTATGCTTAGGCAGCTTCTTCAATCAGGCAGACGATATAGTCACAGTTTAACGCAACAAAGGGCACGTTGAACGGGCCAGAAATCGCGAAGGCCACATTATAGAATTTCTGGCTATCAGGAGCCTTCTAGTTATTACTCCACATACCCCTCAGTGCAATGTTTATTGCTGGCCAAATGTAAAGAACACCCTGTGTGGCAATTAATGTGATCGGTATAACCCAAAAGGAAGATCATTCGACCGCCAGTGCCTCTAGCATCCTCTCTAAGTGTAATTCATGTTTCTTAAATAAGTATATGTGGCCAAACATGAAGGTAAGATGACGTCATCAATCGCTTTCCAACAGAGACATACCAGCGTGGATTTGTCAGCATGTAGTACGATTACATTTAATAATATAGCACTTCTTTAAAAAAAGAGAAACACTATTTGCTTAATATTATCTGAAATCAATATTCTCGAAATGTTTTAGTCTTAAAAGTGAAGATCTGAGTATAGGAAATGTTCTGCAAGAACTGATACGTCCATGGTGTTCAGCCAGTATGCTAAACCAAACAACCCCATCAAAGAAAGTATTTTGAATGACTGTAAATATATAACAGAATGTTTCATATTTGAATAAAAATTGTAATGGTAAACACTTTAAATAAATAATTAACCCCTTCGTAATAAGGTTACCAACCGCGGAGGACGCCAGGGCACAAATAAAAATTATAATTTGCAATCTAAATGCTTGATTTTCACTAGTTAATTTCTTAAATATTTCCCTTATATGTACCATTTATATGAGGTGTTCGTTTTCTGTCGTCCAAAAATGTAGTAGCAGAGTTAAGGAGCAAGGAAAATAAATTCTCCGCGCTGTTTATTGTCAAAGTTAGGCTGTTCGCCATATCAAAAATAAATGTAAAAAACCGCCGAAAGTTGCGCACCCGCCCGTATGGATTATTTCTTTATCTCAAGTGCTCTTTTCTAGTTAACATTGGTCCTTAGTGAACCACCCTGTGCATTTTTGGTCCAGGATCATGTGCAAAACAACATATGTATATATGGGTTCGTGGTAGTGCTAAAGTATGAGAAACTCAGGAATTGACAAAATGACTGTAAACATAAATTAAAATGCAAATAGAGTGCGCCTCGACAAAAGTGTAAGATTGCAAACACCATTTTAATTTTTTTTAAAAGAGAGTGATAAATGCAAATACATCGGAATTTTATGTTTCTTTCATGTATTAGTATTTTTCAAATTACATTTGGTTCCAATAGCTTGATGCACGCGCCCTAAGATTAAGCATTAACCACATTTCAAATAAATTATATAGTTATGCTCTACGAGAATTAGGAAACAAAATCTTATATCTTGCAATAATATTTCCTTCATGTAAAGTAGGAGATGAAGCCGACTGCATCCTGTGCATGGGTGAACAGACCAGGCAAGGCCAGCAAGACTCCTTGCAGTACACGTAATTATAAAAGCTACGGGGAAGAGCAAAACAAGCATGTCATAGCGTTCGAAAAACTCCACCTTGAAAACACTTTTTTTCCAGTAAGAGTCTCGAAGGCATTTTTAGGTGGAAAAAAAGGCAGCTCAAAATCAAGAAACAACTATTTAACCCTGCCTGTTCTTTTTTTTTTTTTTTTTTGTCATTTCGCCTGTACGTTTACTGTGATTAAACATGCCTAGAGACATATGAGCTTAACGTATGGCTCATATCACCAAGCTGAAATCGTAGGCCGAGTGTGTTCATATGCATTTTGCTTAGAATGGTGCCAACTGCCAGGTCTCCTTCTCGTACCTTCTCTCACCAACGCCTTGTTTCAACCTCGTGACTGCTAAAACGTAAACATTAAACTCATGTAAGCCTGGTGCCGCCGGCAACACTCTGCGATTGCTTCCGTTTCCGTGATACCAGCCGATGCCGGGCGGTCTGGCGAGTGCGGGTGTTGTCGTCGCATTATTTATCTGTTCGTTTAGAACTCTACTCTTTGTTTTGACGTTGCAAGCTAAAACAATAGGTGACTTTAAACGAAATGTGAGCAAATTCGTCTATATTCCATCAACATTTCTGACGATTAAGCTGTCTATTCTTTTTCTCTATGTACTTTCTCTGACGGAGACTTATTGCGGAAACGGCGCCGTGTGACCAAGCTTTCGGTTGCACGTGAAAATATTCTTAGGTGATCGAAATTAATCCATAGCTCTCAGCTGCGACGTGCCAGATGCCCGTCGTTGGTTTGGCCCGTAATACCCCCAGATTTGACTTTTAACTACCTTTGAAGCACTTACGCTAGAGCAAGCAGACTCCTTATAAACATTCTCTAACTTGTTTTAGGTTGTTTTCTAGATTACTGAACACGTATCTTAATGTTGCCGCTTGTTCTGCTGCAGCGGTCGCCTACAGGCTTGTCTGTCTGAAAAACCGGTAGCCGTTCGACGGGTGTATCGCTGGAACTGCCTAACCCTAACGGGGATTATCATCATGTAACAACATGACTGTCGAAAACAACGGAGGTTGCGGTAGTGACAAGGTTAGCAACACTGTTTTGTTCGTCAGCTGGTATTAAAAAAATGCCACCACCCTGAAAAAAAATATAAACCAACGAAAGGCATTTTAGTATTAGCGCACAACAGCACAGAGCACGTCGAGCTAAAACTAGCGCTGCAGAACGCTTGAACCTTCTTTTGTTTCTGACGGAAAAACAATCGCACCAATGTGCACTCCTGTTATTACCCCTGTCTGAGATACCTTAAATACCACCAGTTAACAGTTGTATTACACTAGCGAATGGCTTATCTCTCGAGAACACAATTGTCACCATATCCCAAAGTCAGGCCGGCATCTGGTTTTGCATTTATTTGGGTTTACATGTCTGAAAAGAGGGCTCAAAGTTGATCTTAATCCCAATTGCACTTGAAGGAGCCATTCATCGGCATTTGAACGAAATAAAAATGTGTTAATTAATAAAATATAAAATTTAAATAAGATAATAAATATTAAATGTATTTTAATTACGCGTTCAAATATTTTTATTTTAAATACTGGATTTCCCTGGTGTGATGAAACGCTGTAAACCACCAACTCCTGGACCGGATTTCCGAAGTTCAGCGCACTTTACCGCCCCTTTGCGGCACTTACTGGCCGATCCTTTTGTTTTTTCCCGATGTGGTAGTGCACGAATCCATCGACAGCCTCGCATATGAGGCTATGGCACAGCGGAGTCAGCCAGAATGGCATGCAGCCTTTAAGAAAGTGCTTGGTGAGAGTTAACTTGGGTTTACAGGAACATTTGATAAAGTCTCAAGAATTATGGAAATTGCTACTGGCGGGGTTAATAAAACTGACCTCTGTGATTTAAAACTTCTTGACCATTTCTAGCTACAAACTATTAGAGCTCGGCACAAAAATAAGTCTATCGAATTATATCCGAATGTTTGTGCAAGACGTTATAATATTTTGACAATAGTCAAGGGCATAAACATTGAGTGTGGCTAGATTAGGTAATTTTCTTATAGAAATCGAGCATTTTCTGTGTCCTGGAGGAGGCTGAGATATAGTCTAGAAAAGATTTGAGCCGATGCTCAGATTGGGCGTCTGTATCTGATGTCCCAAGCGGATATTTAGCTATACGATTTCAAAAGTTCCCTGATCAACGTATTTTCGTCTCCACAGAAGCAATAGAGACGCGTATATCCTAAGTGCTACAGGAGACCTGTATTGGAAGTCTGAACACACTATTTCCTTCTTACCACAACCATTGCTGCCACAGCTCGAAATACAGTTGATACACTTGTTGTTAGTTGTAAGATCTAAAAGTACGGTACAACAACAAAAAAAAAACGGTGAAAATAAGGTCTACACTTCTTATCCGGTTGCCAAATTTCTGTTTACGAGTAACTGTCGACCGTAACCGTACCCTCTATACAGAGATAAAAGAAAAGGCCTCACCAAAAACCGAAAGGGGTTAAGTTTTTTTTGTTTCATTTTTTTCTCGAATGACGCACTTCAGAGGCGGAAGTGCGTCACGAGCATGCAAGCGGCAGAGCCGCTCAAGAGTGTTGAAGCATCTGGAACAATAAGGTAAACACGCCTCTTCAGTGTAAAACGAGGCAATCTCCTCTATAGTGCGAAAATAAACTTGCTCCCGGTTTGGCAACAAAAGAGGCATCCAAAGGCAGAGCAAGCTCTTCCAACACGACAACCTTTTTTTTTATTTTCTCATGTTTCTTCTTTTTTTTTTTTGCGATCGCTTTGGCGGGTGGATGGACGCAACTTGAGGCCTTCCGACTTAAAATTACAAATGAGATGCAGCGACTGGAAACTTTGGGAAACTAAAGCAAAAATAAAAATAATGTAAACCAAGTTCGAGAACGGACACTCTTAAGCTGTGGCGGCTCAGGTGGCTGGTACCAAATGTCCTTTATTTAACATTACACATCCCCCCTCCCACTTCGCTTTCTTTTCTGCCTATATTATATTTCGTTTTAACCTACAATGGACCACAGAGGTTGCTAAAAATCATCGAAGCCAATCCAATGCCACGCGAGCATCACGTGTCCTTCGGAAGGAACGCAGCGACGCGCCGGGCTCGCAGTCACGTGACATCTTTTCAGCGCCTTAGATGTGCAGGAATGACCGTGAGTATCGTCCCGTGCGTTCCATCGTAAAGTGGAACGGAGTGCAGTAGAAGGACGGATTTTGTATCGTGGGTTTCTGCATCGCAGAGTTAGAAACCTATCGAATGGAAAAATAAAACAGAGCATAGAGACAACAAAAACCGCATTAGGAAGGCTGCGATTTATTTATTTAGTTCGATATGAAGAAGTGAAAGCCACACTAACATATATCTGTCTCACTGTACTTTCTCTCCAGCAGAAGGTGCATCGCCCTTGCTGAAAGTGGACTTTAAAACTACCAGACGGTTCTCAAGTGGAATCTCTCGAACCTTCTCAGGAATCGCGGGAACTCGGGGCACTAGCGGTATGTCGGATCTGTCACTCGAGGTCTGGGGAAATGTAAAAGCTTGGTCTGCTGGGCAAGTTGGTAGTGGACATTCATATTAAAAATAGCGCAAAAGAGACGGGACAAAAAGACGAAGAAGCACACAGGACAAACGCTAGCGTTTGTCCTGTGCACTTCTTCGTCTTTTTGTCCCGTCTCTTTTGCGCTATTTTTATTATGAATGTCCACTGGGAAAATGCATTTCGGTGATCGCAATCCGAGTTTCTCGTCAGGGGATATTGAGAAAGGAACCTTTTGGACAATGGCAAAACGATGTTATTTTTATTTATGTTTCTGTTCTTGTATGA
Organism: Ixodes scapularis; assembly: GCF_016920785.2. NCBI lineage: Eukaryota > Metazoa > Arthropoda > Arachnida > Ixodida > Ixodidae > Ixodes > Ixodes scapularis. The sequence continues at coordinate 108,607,213 of NW_024609868.1, forward strand.
AAGTCGGCCGTTCATCAAAATATTTCGAGATTTACATTTCGACATAGTATGAAATTGAAGGACGACACTTTTGAGCCCTCCGTGTTCATCCGTTGGGACTATGGGGTATATTGTAATATCTTCCCTGGATGTATACTTGCGAGCTTATTTGAAGATGCCTTTATAAAACAAAATAGTCACGGTCGGCAAAAATTATTTACATAACTCGATTTATTCGGTTGACTGTCAATGAAGTATTTAACAACATTAGGTGTTCATGCGGATATTCTATAAATAGAGGTAATGAAATCCTTCTATACAATACTCATTGCGGATATATTTTGAAGTGTTTATGTGGCTGGCGATTGTAACTTGCCAGATATTCGGCTGCACAGCATGATGCTTGACGGGAGCTGCGAACATTTAAGAAATCGTGTCGATATCGGTCGACATTCCAACATTGAGAGCGAAGTTAAACGCTGCCGAAATTAGAGCTGGACAAACAACATCGATATTCCTTATTTTTTTAGAAGGATGTCCTAAACAATTTTCGGTGTTCTTCGAAGCGAGTGGGGCGTCGGTTGGTAAACCTTTGTTTTTCTTAAAGTATTTAGTCGTAACGAACGTTGACAGTTTTTTTTTCTCGAACGTTCAGCAAAACATAGCCTTGCTATGGGTGACATTCAATATTCTACATCTACATCTTAATATGCTTAAAAACTACCCTTGTTTTCTTTCGCCACCAATTACGTGCCCACTTACGTACGTCAAGAGATTTATTTTACAATAATGCTATATTCTAGTTTCTTAGCATAATAAAAAAGCGCTATTGACTGCAAGCATTATTGACATGAACAAACATGCCACTGATAGACGGCACCTAAAACGCCATTTTCGTCAAATGATATTCAGTGAAAATTCCATTTAGTCAGGGCACACACGGCACTCAAATGGCATTTGGTTTAAATGGCATTTTAGCGAAACTGAGTTAGCGAAACTAGTTTTAGTAGCACTCTCGCTAGCAGCGAGACGTGAATTAAAACAAAAAATTATTTATTTTATTTTATTACTTCAAATTTAAACAGGATAAAAACGAAATATTAGGACGAAACAATAGTCTCAAAACACTTTCGAAATTTACGCTCTTCATCAAAACTATCAAGACTAACATTTCCACAAATCTGTTCTAAATGGTTATACGTCGGTTGCGGGCGTGTCATGGGTGAAGCATGGTAAAAATCGGTAGGATAACACGAAGTATAAATTCTAAAAGACCTACGAGGAACATGAAAGCAGAGGTGACTGAGTAGCTCTGGTGCATCAATTACACCATTTACAATATTATACAAATTTACCAGTCCTCAACTTGTTCTCCTGCTGTCCGACGAGTCTAACTCCACGAGCTCACAAATTCTCTCACACTTATACAAATAATTCGGTTGAAAATAATGCTCAAACAAAACACGAACGAATCTACGTTGAACACTCTCAATTACACCTGAATTTTTCCCTCCAATACAGATCCAGACAACTGAGGCATATTCAACACGACTACGCACCAGTGAAGAAAACAAACTTAAAATACAAAGTGGGTTGGAAAAACCGCGTGTCACTCGTGTAATGGCTCCCAGCACTCTTAAGGAAGCATTCACAATTGTAGTCACGTGATGATTGAAGTTAATTGCAGAATCCATAAGAACGCCTAGATCACTATGACATCAACGCGAGTAATATCGGTGGCATCTAATACATAAAGAAAACTCAGAATTTCATGCTTCCTAGAAAAGGACAGAACTTTCGTTTTTGACTCATTTAAGAGTAGGTAATTTGAAAAGTACCATGCCGAACTAGATTCTATATCAAGCTGAGGATATTCACAATCGTCAACCGTTTTAACCATGGTAAATTATTTAATATCATGTGTAAATAACAAGAACCATGTGTGTTTAAAACAGGAAGGAACATTTACAAAAATTAAAAACAGTGAAGGGCCGAGTTTTCTGCCTTGAGGAACCCCAAAATCAAATTAGACGTTTTTGTAGTGATTTATACAGCGTAAGGTCGGTCGACCAGTATAGGGGCGACACTGGTTTACACCATAGATGAGCAATTTAGCCAGTGGAGTACGACTGCTAACCTGGGGTCTTTAACGTGCTCACGCAGTAGTGATACACGACCGCATGCCGATACGATGGTCATCCAGATCGAAACGGGCAGGGGTGTGCTCGAACCCAGGATCCCTGGGTTCTGCAGCGCGAGCTTTCGCACCACGCGCCTCGAGCTGGGTGTGCGCTTTAGCCCACTCAGCCACCAATCCCCTTTGAGGAACCCAGAAGTAGATAAAGAAGGAGCAGATAATCGGACGAATACTCGCACAAAGTTCAGCCGATGAGGTAGGTAATTACTTCTAAACACAACCGTCATATAAATTATATTAAAATAATAATCTGTAACGTCTAAATTTGGTGGATATTGTATACACTTTAATTGCTGAATATAATCGCAGCTTTAGCTATTTACTAGAAGGCCTAATCGGCTTCCTGCTAACTCGTCTGCTCGCTTCGGTTTGCTTCTTAGATTACTCTTATTTACACTGATATAGTTTCTTTTTATTTTTTGTATTTTATTATAATTTTATAGCAGATGATTGTAGACCTTACAGAATATATATTCAATCAGCCAAACTTGTGCACACAAACTTAAAAAGAAGGGTACCATCATCTTGCTTCAAATCAAATCAAATCAAAGTTTATTCAGACAACCGTCGAGGAATAGGGTTGTCTGGGGGGCCGCCACAAAAGGCATCGGCATGTCTGACAAGGCAACACCCCCCCCCCCCCCCACCCGCCCACCCCCCCCCCCCCCTCCGGCCCCCCTCTCCACGGCCAGACAAAATGAAAGTCTCAGAGGACGAAAACTGCTTGATCATGAAAGATCCAACATAAAATCGCATAAGCAGTACAAAACACTGTATACAAAGAAAAAAACCATGAACTAAAACCAGATTGTCCCCATACGTTGGACAAACAGAACGACGCACATCAACTTTTAGGCCTGCACAAACACGGCAGACAAAGGGGCCACACACAACAAGATAGTGCAGCCGGCCAGTGATCTCTACAAAGATATTTCTTTAAGCCCGCCTAGAAATGCTGCACAAAAAACAACATACGCCTACAACACAAAAAATAATAATAAAGAGAAAACGTGTTATTTTTGAAGGGGCATTAGATAACAATTTATGTCTTTCCTTAAAGCTTGCATAGACATACCTTCCAGAATAATGGTCATGAGATCAGGGTGGTCATTCAGAAGTACAGGTATTTGATAATCTAATTTTTGTACGCCATTGTTTGTGCGTATTTTTTGCTTTCTGTAGCTCGTGCGCCAAAAATTGTATGGATGATCTTTCCAAACATACGTACTGAAAAAAATAGTTGGTTCTAATTTGATTTTATTATAGATTAAAAAAGATAACTTCTTATTTATAACATTTTGAATAGTTAATATTCGGTGCTTTCTAAAGAGCGGAGCAGAGTGACTCCGGTACGGGGCAATTTTCGACCAAGCGCGGGGCCTTTTTCTGTAATATGCGCAGGGTCTCTATATTTGTTTTTATTGTGGTCCCCCATACAAGGAGACAGTAGTGAAGACGTGAATGAACTAATGTAAAATATAGTTGCTTTTTTATCCAGTGAGGCAGCACATTTTAAGTCTATAGATAATTTCGATAGATCGTGAGGTTTTCGTTCTTACTCTCTGCACATGGAAAGACAAATTTAGAGTTTCATGACACAGAACACCTAAAAACCTATGAGATATAACATGTTCGATGATTTGGCTTTGAAATTGAATTTGAATTTCCTGCTTAATACATTCATTTCATGGTCGAAATATAATATACTTTGTCTTTTTCGTGTTTAATTGAATTAAGTTTACTCTAAGCCACGATTATAAATTTTCAAGCCATGCGTTGGTTTCGTGCTCAAGTACTTCTAGGCTTGTTCCAGAAGAAAATACGTTTGTGTCATCAGCATATAAAATTATATCTGGTGTTTGAGGTGTTCTTATAATGTCATTTTAATAAAATAAATATAAGAGAGGGCCAAGGATGTACCCTTGCGGGACACCGTATTCTATTTGACCCATGTTTGACCTCGCGCGATTAATGTCTGTATATTGTGAATAATTTGATAAATAGCATTTTATTAAACTAAGTGAAATTCCCTTAATTTCATATTTGGAGAATTTTCCGAAGGAATAGTATGCTTCATTCAATCAAAAGCTTTTTTGAAGTCAAGAAACCCTCCTACTGTATATAACTTCTGCTCGAAATTGTCAATTATATATTTTTTTATATATTTAGCAGGTGCCAATTCAGACGATTTTTGCTTCTGAAAGCCGTACTGTTGCTCAACTACAGCATTATTTTGTTTAAAAAATTGCATTAGTCGTGCATTAATAGCTCCTTCTATGAGTTTGGAAAACTTGGGAAAAACGGAGATTGGTCTGTAATTATTTAGGTTATTTTTATCACCTTCTTTGTGAACCACTGACACTTTTGCTATCTTCAATTTATCAGGAAATATGCCGGTACTCAAAACTAGATTACATATATGTAAAATTGGCCCACTAATTAAGTGACCAACTGATTTTATGGGCTGAGATTTTATACCATCTTCACCACAAGCACTGTAATTCTTAAGTTTGTGTATTAGGCTGTATACTTCGGTTTCAGTAGTAGGAAAGAAAAATATTGAACTCTCAATACCCGGTGAGATGGAAGATTCGTAATCAAAACTACTAATGAAATTGCCGGGGGAAGCACCCGACATGAAAAAGTGGACATTAAATTTATCAGCAAGTTTAGTGCCTGTACAGGACATGCCTTCAATTATGAGCTCAGAAATATTTTTTTTTCGTATTTTAGAAAGTAGTTCGTTTACATTTTTCTACACTTTTCTGGGGTTATTATAAACGTTTTTGAACTTATTTTCATGATACACATTTCGTGCTCGTTTAATATCAGCGCCTAGTTTATTTCTGCTCTTTCTAAATTCAGCTAGATAATCCGTATGTTTTGTTTTTATAAAAAGGGCGAAGAGCTTATCTCTTTCTTTTACTCTCCTAAGAAGTGCGGCATCAATCCAAGTCTTTCTAGACTTCCTGTTCCTTTTAAACGGCACAATTGGAAACGCTTGATCTCAATTCTTATAGAAAAAAGGTCGTATGCTGCAATGGGATTATCCAACCGAACAACGAAGTTCCAGTTTTCCTCCTCGACTAAACTTTGAAACAACCTAATATTTTCATCATTAATGACCCTATACATAATGGGTGCATGATTTGTGTATTCTTTACGTTGTGTTGAACGAGGTGCAAAAAAATAAATATAGGTAAATGTTCACTAAGATTTGGCAGCAGAACACCCGCCTTTAGCTCATTGGCTTGTTAGTTCGTAAAGCACAAGTCAAGCAAGACTTGAGACATTTCCGTCACCCTGGTCGGGCCATGAATTACATTTTTATGACCAAAAGAATGAAAAACATCAAGAAGCCCTTGTTTGGCTAGATCTGTTGAGAATTCATCTATATTAAAGTCACCACAAATAAAAGCATATTCACCTATTTGCGCGCAGCATTTAAAGATATTTTCCAGGAATTCTAGAAACGTGGCTACTGTACCCGAAGGAGGTCTATACACAACGACAACCATAATCCTTGCACACTTTACCATGAGAGACTCATAATGGGGGTTAAATATAGAGAATTATGATATGACATGTATATCTAGGTGCTCCTTTACGTGCAGCGCCACACCCCCTACCTTCATGTCGTCTCGAGATATTGACGTGCACCCATATCCCGCGAAATGAACGACATCGTAGTCGTCTGAAAACCAAGTTTCCATAAAAGCTAAAATATCAAAATTATGATTTAACTGATCTAGTAACATGTCAACACCTTCATGCTTATTTCTGAAACTTCGCGCATTCAATTGAAACAAAGAAAATTGTCTTTTATCGTGCAGTTGATTGAGGTGTTTGAAAGAACCTGAATCCTAACCTTCGTAGAACACATGACCTTCACTCATGTGTTCTACATTCAGAAATCCTGCAATACGCTGATGACATCAAGTTATTTAGGCAGATAGTATCTGTAGAGGACTGTGTGAAATTAATGGGTGATGTGAAATCAATGAGTAATTGGTGTAGTCTCAACAGGCTAACACTTAATCCCACTAAGACTGTTCTTGTGTCATTTGCTAAGAAGCTAAGGCCTTTTCATTTCTGTTACCAACTCGGCAATGCCTTATTGGAAAGGGTGTTTAAAAGAACCTGAATCCTAACCTCCGTAGAACACATGACCTTCGCTCATGTGTTCTACATTCAGAAATCCTGCAATACGCCGATGACATCAAGTTATTTAGGCAGATAGTATCTGCAGAGGATTGTATGAAACTAATGGATGATTTAAAATCAGTGAGTAATTGGTGTAGTCTCAACAGGCTGAACCTTAATCCCACTAAGACTGTTCTTATGTCATTTGCTAAGAAGCTAAGGCCTTTTCATTTCTGTTACCAACTCGGCAATGCCTTATTGGAAAGGGTGTTTAAAAGAACCTGAATCCTAACCCCCGTAGAACACATGACCTTCGCTCATGTGTTCTACATTCAGAAATCCTGCAATACGCCGATGACATCAAGTTATTTAGGCAGATAGTATCTGTAGAGGATTGTATGAAACTAATGGATGATTTAAAATCAGTGAGTAATTGGTGTAGTCTCAACAGGCTGACACTTAATCCCACTAAGACTGTTCTTGTGTCATTTGCTAAGAAGCTAAGGCCTTTTCATTTCTGTTACCAAGTCGGCAATGCCTTATTGGAAAGGGTGTTTAAAAGAACCTGAATCCTAACCTCCGTAGTACACATGACCTTTGCTCATGTGTTCTACATTCAGAAATCCTGCAATACGCCGATGACATCAAGTTATTTAGGCAGATAGTATCTGTAGAGGATTGTATGAAACTAATGGATGATTTAAAATCAGTGAGTAATTGGTGTAGTCTCAACAGGCTGACACTTAATCCCACTAAGACTGTTCTTATGTCATTTGCTAAGAAGCTAAGGCCTTTCCATTTCTGTTACCAACTCGGCAATGCCTTATTGGAAAGGGTGGATTGCACTCGTCATCTTGGAGTTTATATAGACTCTTCTTTGTCATTTAATACACATGTCAATAACATTGTCAACGCGTCTTTTCGTACGTTAGGTGTCATATCCAGATTTACAATTGAGTTTTCCATGTCGGCCTGTATTATGCAGTTATACTTTTCATTAATTAGGTCTACGCTATAGAGTTTTCCTCAGTTGTTTGGAATTCTATTGGGCGTACGCACCAAGAGTCGATTGAAAATGTCCAGAAATGTTTTTTACGAATTTTTTTACGACCGCTATGTTGGTTGCACTGTTTACTTTGAATATAGAAGACTTTTAGAGCGATACAATTGTTCTACTTTGAGTGCCAGACGACTCGACAGAGATCTCATATTTTTGTTCAAATGCCTTCACGGGGTCATTGATTGCCCTGACCTAACTTCATCGATAAATATTCATGTTCCGAGAAGATTTTCGCGAATTTCTCTTCTATTTTATGTTAATGAATTCTTCCGAGCCTATCCATGACACGTATTCAGACCTTGTATAATACTTTCAATGATTCTTGCATTGACATTTTTAACCCATCTTTTGCGGCGTCCAAGTTTTCTCTTACAAATCTATAACCATCTTTTGTAGCGTTCCATTTTTCTATTGTCAATTTGTAAAATTATTCTTCTTTTTGCTGTATGTTAATTGTGCATCATTATCAAGGCTTCCAGCTGTTCATGAGCACAAAAACAAACAAATAAATGAATGAATGAATAATAACTGCATTTAGACTGCGAACTAAAAGTATCGTCAACATCAACCAAAAAAAGAAGCGTTAGTAGCCATTAACACAAAAAAGGAATAAAAATTGTTGAGTTACGAAACCCATAAACAAAACTCAGTCCATTCGCGAACATTCTGCCACCTCTCTACCGCACATGCATACAGGGGAAGGAAGGTCAAACGTCAGTAGCAGGGAGAGCTTCCACCGAGAGGGTGGAAGCTCGATTGGTGAATGGCAGACATGTGAAACGGTAGGCTCTGACAGACAAGAGCATCACAGACTAAGAAATAAAGCAAAAAAAAAAAAGCCGCAAGTAAATAAAGACCAAAGTAAAAACAAAATTCTGGACGGAGACCAAGACATGACGCTCACCAAGCGAACCAGGACCGGTCTTCCCTAATCCCCATCGACGGCACGACAGTACAAAGAAAACGAGTACGAAAGGGAGCCAATGCTCGAGGGCCTACTCGTCCTTGGTCCTTTGTTGCCTGGAGCTTTGCCTTATCCGAATCCTTGTTTCCCTGGAACAGTTTTTTGCTGTAGGAGGCAGCTTGGAGCTAACCACCGAAGCGGCTGCTCCCGCTGGCGAAGCTCGCTTCCGCTGCTGACTCAGTCAAAGCGGCCGCGTCCTCCGAAGCATCGGCTTTCGGCGTGTCGGGTTTCCTTTGTTCACCAGCCTCCGATTTGCGACTAACGCGTGGCTCCGACTTCTCGGCCACGGCCCCGGGACTCTCCACCGCCTCTGCGGCCTTTGTTGGCTCAGTCGCCATCGCCGCCGTAACCGCCGTCGGATTTTGCTCGTTGGTCTCCTCCGTCTCATCGTGGTCCATTAGTTGGATGTTTGCCGTGGGGATCACCTGCTTTCTTGCCTTGGTTGCGTAGTTTGGAGCACAGTCGTCCTCCGTGTGTCCGACTTCCCGGCACAGCCTACACCAGGGAGCCCTGCATTGACGTCCCATGTGGCCCAGCCGCCTGCAGCTTAAGCTTAGAGGCGGCCGGCCAGCCGCTGACACAAGGACCGGGTAGCCGGAAACTGCCGCCTGGTGTGGCAGCTGATCCTTGGTCAGCCCGCCGCGAAGCGAGAGAGTAACGATCCTGGTAGAAATTTCAACCTCGTACTCGCCACCCGGCACCCGCCACATCTCTCGTCGAATGTATTCGATCCTGCCGAAGGATCAGAAAACGGCACTTACCTCTTCGTGGTTTACGTAGGTTGGTAGCCAGTGTACCCGAAGCGACGCCTCGGTCACATTAGGGTCGACGATTACGCATCTCCTCACCTTCATAGTCAGCTCCCCGAGAGAAGTGAGACGATCCCGTGTTTCCACGTCGTAAAGCGTGCACAATCACACGTGATATAGTTGAACGGCGCCAAGAGCCGCCGCATCTTTCATCCCGATTGCGGCGTCCAGAGATCTGGCAAAGTCTCCAATCTTGTAAGGTTTGACCCTAGGGTCGCCGCGCAGGAAGACGGTGGTTGCAAGTCGCTTTCCCTCTAGGGAGAGCCGGGAGGGACATCCTGTATTCCCCTCCCGACTGGTCAGTCCCATCCAACGCAGCCGCTCCGCTGTTGCTCATATCCTCGTGCGTCTCTCTGGGAGCTTGGAGAAACACGACCGTCCCGTTCTTCCTTGCACACGGGTGCGTGCTTGCTGCCGAAGTAGTAAGTTACTGCAGCCCTGATACCCTTGGTAGTAGCAGGAATGTTGCGAAACAGAACGCAGCATGACACCCAGAATGAACTGATACTTTTAAGAATGACGTTGATTAATGAAACAGAAGAACCGGGCCAACTGGGGTTCGAATCCCGTTTCTCTGCGTCGCAGAAGAGTGCGCTGCTGATTCCGACAAGCATATGCGGAAATATAACGGTGGCAGGTGATACTTGACCACTAGCAATTTCTTGTTTCATCATCTGAAAAGATGACGATAATAATGGTGTAACGTATTTTCCAGCTGCGTTTGCACATACAGGCGGAGGATCCTGGAGAGTCTGAAGATGTACACTAAGAGCACGCAGCAGAGGCGGCAAACGGTGGCACGGAGGAAGACGGTGCAGCCGCTAGCACCAGTGCTGCGGCTGCCTTTGATGGAGACAGCTGCTGCCGCACCCCGGGCCCAAGGAGCGGCAGCAATGGCAGCAGAGGGAGCAACGATTAATTTAGTGAGGCCCAGCCCGGGGGGCAGAATAAAATGAGGACACCTTCCTATGCCACCCTGGTACGGGCAAAGATAGTTGAGCAAACGTAACTTCACCTGAGCTTTGAAGCCTACCAGAGAAGAAATTCTGATTTGAGGAAGCGGGAGCTTGGTGTTGCAAAAAGAGGCGCTGAGAACGCAGCAGAAAGCTGTAAAGTCTCAGCAGGAGGCTGTGAGAGTCTAGCAAGGGCTGGCCACCGCGATGCTGGCTTATCTAAATAAAAGGTCGGTCTAAGCAGCCGTAGTCTATGCAGGCTCCTTAACATCACCTACTACTTGATAGGCTTTTAGTACTCCCACTGATGTAAAGTGTTAGCGAAATCCGAAAACGAAGGGTGCACATTAGGCAGCGAGCCAGGAGATGCGGAGAAAAGATGGTGGCATGCAAGTGTGCGTTCGCCGCACGTGTAACTTTTAATTTTAATTTCCTGTATTAAAGTCTTTCATTTTCCTTAATGTTTGTTTATTCGGAGGAAAGCCAGCAACTCAGAAGTGGGATTCACCGAAACCATTATGGTGAAGCGATCCTGGAAGCCGATGTTGTCGAATCGCGCCGACGGTGATGCTCGCTGACTTTTCACCTGAAGCTACGGGTAGTGCCGAGCCCGTGCCGTCATTGTGAGGTAGTGGCCGTGAAAAGATTGCTCTTTGTGTCGCCTGCAGACTGCGTGTATGTGGACGCTTTCTCAACGGGTACCGTCTTCATAAGGTGCCGACGGTGGAAAGGTGAGTCTTCTTGCTCCCTCGTGGGGACCGTGCCTGCGGACGCTCTGTGTGACGTCTGTAGGCCTAGATGCTTAACCAAAGGCGGAAAACGACAATAGCAACTGTGTGCACGCCTAGCAAGACGAATAGACAACCCCAAAGACGGCAAACGGCGACGGAAACCATGAGATAATGCAAGTGCTACTGGAACAAAACCGAAGGTTACTCGACCTCGTCGAAAGGAAACCAGAAACGTTCCATGTTATGTCGGACTTCAATAAGGCTATTCAGGACTTCGACGGCGAAGGCTCGTCACACAAGGCCGGGGCGTGGCTCAAGAGTATTGACTCCATGGCAGTTTTGCACGGCTGTCCGGACAGCTTCAGGCTGGAAAACGCTAGGCTCCACGTGAAGGGACCTACTCGATTTTGGCTTCAGGCTCGTGTCGAAGACCTTACAACGTGGGAGGACTTCAAGGTCGCCTTTAGAAAAAGCTTTGTGAGCCAAACCAGCACAGCCGAAAAACGGAAGCCGGTGCAGGAGAGAATCCAGATGAGGGGAGAGTCCCCTGCTGTTTATTTCCTCGAAAAGACCATGTTGTGCAAGGAATTGTGCCTCGGTATGCAAGACACCAAGAAGCAAGTTTTGGTTGGGAGTCGGTCAAGAGACGCGTGCATCTCCTTGACCGCAAAGGAGCACAGGAACGAGGATGAATTGAAAACAGACTTGCGAATGCTAGAGAGAATAAGTGAATCAAGAATCCAGATGTCTCCAAGGGGCAAGCCACACAGCGGTAATCCAGGTTCAACGACACCTCGCGTCTGGCCATCAACCTCAAGATCATGGGCTACTGCGCGTCCAACCGAGCAAAAAACCACTGGCATACGCCTCGTAGATCAAAAGAGTGTTGCCAGAGGCTCAATGAGTCAAGGAAGCAACATGGTCAGACCGACGGATCAGGCAAGTGCAGGGGGATCACCCAAGAAAACACCGGAATCTTCCAAGTGAGATCAAGCTGAGCGAAAATGCTACAGTTGCGGAAAGTACGGACACATGGCGAGAAACTGCTCAGCAACAAACCCTGTTCGCAACTTTGTGGTGAATCAGAGTCCAGGTGAAAGTGATCCAGCGAAATTCCCGAAGGCTGCTTTTATTAATGGAACTCTCAAACTCTCGGTGATGATTGACCCTGGAAGTTCCGACTGTATATTGCGCCATCGAGCAGCTGAAATGTGCAACTTAACGAGTTGTGTACAAGGCCCAAGACTCGTATGGATTTGGGAACACCGACACATCTACAGCGCGGTCAATCGGAACCTCGGAAATCGACATAGAAATCGACGATGTGGTATGCGGTAAGGTCAATGTGATCATCGTCAACGACAGTGCACTGCCTGTGGACATGCTGGTCGGTAGGACCTGGACGGAACAAGGCCAGATTGCATAGCTGCGCATGGGAGATGAGCTCAGGACTGGCTACAGAGGTTAGCTTCCGTTTTGTGACAATCACCTTGCCCAGATGTAGCCTTCCAAGGAGCCACTGCATGCCAAGGAAACCATGGTGCTGCCCTAAAGAACTGTGTTGGGTGACAGTAGAGACCGGTAAGAGTGAAGGAAGTCTCATCATACCTATTGGGACTGACAAGGGAATGCTGCTTCACATCGAACAGGGAAGGGTTGAGATATCCGTGTTGAACGGCAGGGATGCATACCAACAGCTGCTCAAGGGAAGTTTGTTTGCTCACGCTGAATTTCTCTCGGAAAGCGAAGAGTGAACCCCAGTGAAGGACTGTACCTCAGCAAGAGCCTATCGATCGCGGCATGCTCAATCTCGGAAAGGACGTCAATGAACAGCAAGTGGGTGCTCTGCTGAAGATGCTGAATGAGTCTAGGGACTGCTGCGCACTGAATCTGTCTGAGTTGGGGTGTTGCAATCAACTAGAAATGACCATCATAAAGAAATCTGGAAGTACCCCATTAAGCTGCAAGCCGTACAAGACTAATGCAGCGGAAAGGGAAGCGATCCAAAAAATTGTCGAAGAGTGGAAGGCGACTGGTATCGTCACTAAAACAACGTCGCCATATGCTAGTCGAGTGCTACTCGTGAAAAAGAAAAATGGAGAAAATTGTCGTGTTATAGACTATCGATGGCTTAACAGCCAGACTGTCCCTTAGCGAAAAGTCGTTCAAAATCAGTACACTCGAAGTGTACTGAAGTATACTAAAAGTATACTTTCAGTCCGGTCTTTATACTGATTGTATACTTTAAGTGTACTTAAAGTATATTTCTAGTAAAAATGGCGGTGGACTGAAAGTATACTCGTCCGTACAAAACTAGTCCATGTAGTAAAATTGTAGTGCCCGCGGTAAAAAGTAGTTCAAAATCAGTATACAGAAAGAGCACTTAAGTATACCAAAGGCCTACTTTCACTGCTTGCAGTCGGTGTACTCAAATTATAATAACGGATATATATATATATATATATATATTGCGATTTTTAACATCAACACACTATAAATGCGATAGAAAGGCCGATGCCGTTTTCACAAAATATTTGTGGGGGTCGGCGGACATTAGATGAGTAAATCAACGTCACAGTACGTTGTCTAATTAGATTTTTTAATTGACAGTGTAATTGACCATGTTGAATTTTCAATTTTAAAGGGGCTATGAATAAATTCTAGCCCAATTGAAACAATTTGCGAAAAGGTGACGAGTTTTGGGTTATTCATAGCTAAACGTCTGCCTTTCGTCGCCTGATTAAAAGCAGCGTGCTGGACAGAGCGCAGGATGCTATTCTTACGTATTCCCTTCAGTCGAACCGTTGAAAGTATGATGCTGGAGCATCCACCAAATGCACGCTGTCAAAAGTGTGCAACTTCGTCCATGCTGAATGCGACAGCACTTTATGAGGGTTGTAACTTCACTAGAAAATTAAATAATGCATAGAACTCGAGTATGACAAGTTCTCGCTAACACGAACAAATATGCCATCACCGATATTCCATGTCAAAACCGCTAAGTCACTCTTCGCTTTGCCCGCCCCTGCCGTGCGTGGTTCTTGAATCGAAAGAAAAAAGTGCAAAATTTGATAAATAATTATCTGAAAGCCCCTTGGCTGTTTCGTGAATAGTTTTGATTGTGTTAGGCTCTAATAACGACTGCCTCTAAAACAGCAATAATAAAAAAAAGCAAATTTACAGATTTTAGTTACTTAAAAAAAATGTTGCCACGGTGATTCACCCATGGAATGTCCGCCGAGTCGCACGACACACATGAAGAGTGCATCAACATGGCAGTGAGCCCCCAATTTTCCTGAAACCAGTTGATTAAAAAATATCACCGGGTATAGCTGACATAATGTGGCAAAGGGATGCTTCATTTCTCATTTCACTGCAGACCACGTGGTCCAAAAGTTCCCCGGGGAAACGACCGGCACGGTCATAGCATACTTACGTCGCAAATGCAACATGGACTTACGCCTAAAAAAGCACAAATAGAAAAATCAGCTACATTGTACGCCATGGAAAGTAGCGTTACCTAACTTGTCAATAATTATTTTAGCTAGTAATTTCTATGAATTTAGCAACTGAAAAGTCTAATTTTATTGCAAAGATAGCTTTTATTTTCCCTGAGCTGTATTTTTTACCTTTATTCAAGGATAAAAGTTTACTGTAAAAAAACTGTTAGCAGTATTCGGAAGCTAGGCGATCGAGGGCAATTGCATCAAGTGTTTAATACTGCTGATGAAAAAGCATGCACATGACTTTGTTTTCAAAGTGCACCGCCACTTGCGTGCTGCCCCATAGGCTAGTAGACAAATTACGTTTGCAGGATAATCCGGTGTTTTTGTAATGCAGGTCTCAACGCACTATACGCTGTTTCAGATATCTGCATCCACAGCCATCAAAAGGACAGGAGGCAAAAGAAACCACGGCTAATAATGGGAACATAAAATGCTCCACCTTGCATGGTCGCATGCAGCGCAAATAAACTTCTGAACCGCGTAAGCGAAGCGGTGTTATGAATGAAAGCTCGCTCTGAAATTGGCTGAAGAAATCGACGCCTTCATGTAACAACCTCAAGCTTTCACCGAAAGTGTTTCATGGTGTAGGTTTATCTTGCGAAACTCTAAGACATCTCAATTACCGTGAAAAGAGATTGACAATTGCAACAACAAACAACACCGTCGATCGAGAGTTCTACACTGTAAAAAATCGACGTAAATTTAACGTGTCTTTCCCTCGTCAAAAAAGACGGCCACGCTCATTGTTTCAAAACACGAGGTTGCCCTCATTATTTATGTGCCGCGAGAGCCGATCCTCCCAGAAAAGCCGAAATCCCAGCGGTGCAAGCATGCGATGATGAATCCAAATAGCCTTGGCGACTAGGGAGAAATTGCTTGAGATAATGATGAAAATAATCCCTGGAGAAGGGGAACAAGAGGGACAAAGGACAAACACAAATCTCCAAACACAGCTAGGTGACTGGTGAGCGACCGAAAAAATCCGCCTGGTCCGGGTATCGAACCCGGGACCTCTCCATTACAAGTGGAGCGCTCTACCAACTGAGCTAACCAGGGGTTAGACGTCAGTAGAGCAAACGGGTTTTATCAACCGCCTGCACTTGTAATGGAGAGGTCAACCTCCACTTGTAATGGAGAGGTCCCGGGTTCGATACCCGGACCAGGCGGATTTTTTCGGTCGCTCACCAGTCACCTAGCTGTGTTTGGAGATTTGTGTTTGTCCTTTGTCCCTCTTGTTCCCCTTCTCCAGGGATTATTTTCATCATTCTTGTCCAGCTCGCTTGCACCTTTGCATTTAATTGCATTCTAATAATAACCTTAAATTGCAAGCTTCACCCTTGTTGGTGTTAGACTGGTGGCGGCTGATAAAACCCGTTTGCTCTACTGACGTCTAACCCCTGGTTAGCTCAGTTGGTAGAGCGCTCCACTTGTAATGGAGAGGTCCCGGGTTCGATACCCGGACCAGGCGGATTTTTTCGGTCGCTCACCAGTCACCTAGCTGTGTTTGGAGATTTGTGTTTGTCCTTTGTCCCTTTTGTTTCCCTTCTCCAGGGATTATTTTCATCATTCTTGTCCAGCTCGCTTGCACCTTTGCATTTAATTGCATTCTAATAAAAAAAAAATTGCTTGAGATAGTTTAGGTTTTACACTGAAAAAGAAAACCGAAAGTTTAGATAAAGCCTAAGATAGACTAAACGTTTTGTTAATTTTTTACGAATATAATAAAGTGACATTATTGTTATTAATATATTGATTTGCTTAGTTTTGTCTTCAAAAAAACAAAGAACAAAAAGAAGAAACTTTTGAAAACTGCGCAAGACCATCGCTAGTGCGTTCGTTCGGCCGCCGTTGGAGTTCCGGAGGGTTCGAGCATCGCTACCTTTTTACGGTTTAGCCGTTATATTAGATAGCTTACTTACAAATACCGTGTTCAATAATAGCAAGCGATTACTGAGAGCTGTGAGACGCAGCGTTGCAAGTGGCGGACAGTCATAGCCGACTGGTGCAAGCGAAGGTGATGAAGTTTCTTTTGTTTCTGCGAAGTGCGCCGCTGTCTCAAACTTTGTCTTGTACCGTGTGCTTGCTGAGCTATGCTTGACTCTCAATATGCTCTATCCGGTTACATTTCTTTATTTGAGAAGAGCATATTTTCAAAATTTATGGCTCTCTCCGCAGAGTGAGGAAGATTCGCGTGCGGCGGAACCGAGGGCCAGCCGAGGGCCTGTAATGGGCGCCGTCCCTACGACGGTCGCCCGACGACGCTTTTGCGGAGCGTTCAAGTACAGTCTTACGACAGTTCAAGCAATCACAGGTCATGCTAGTTCTGACGTGTGGTCCCAACAGTCTCTCGCCAACAATTTGTTTCATAAAGCGGGAGCGAGAAAAACGCTACAAGAGCGAGCAGCATGGTTTCTTGCCCGTGCTGATGCTTGTGCCGTAGAGATGGACGATCTCTTTGCGTATGCCGAAGCGGCACGCTTTCCAAGTTTGCGATTGTGTGTTGTGAATAAAGTGAGTTTACATGTCACGTTTTTTAGTGGCGGCGAAAGCCGTTACAAAAGGCAGAGCAGTTAGAAAAAGCAAATGCATGAAAAAATGTTAAAAGGACCTGAATATTCGATGTAGTTGAAAGACTACCAACGTACCAACTCGCCCAGTTATTTTTTGTCAAAGAATAATAGCCAATACTAATAAATTAAATAAATTCCAACTTTTAACTGGTTAGAAATTTATAATTGATGCAGTACACCCCTACCCTGCTCTAGTGCTTTTATAATATCAGATAATGTGTAAATATATAGGATAGTTCATAGCAACCATTTATGTCCGACCCATTATATTGAATCTTTTCTTTCAAAGCTTGAAGTTATATAAAAAAGTGCCTCTCATAAATTAAGCCGCACAACTGAATGTACAATAGCGTATGACTTGTATGTGTGTTCTCAGCAAAAGAAAAGGAGGCATTAAAAAAAGGTCAATCATTTTGTGCTCAGTGTTAGAGCTTCTTTCAGGTACACGCAAAATGTGGGTGTCTACATCTAAAAAAGTGTAATTGACATTCCCCGCAGGGCTGCAGGCCTGACTCAGTTGGGCTAGCAGTTTGCAACCTATGGGAACCTGCAGGGACCTGCATCACAACAGTAAAAGTGACGTCCGCCCACTGATATCTATTATGGGTGGCTGGATGATGCATCGAGCAGACAGGTATGAAGCCACTGTAAGTAAGCGGCCTGTCCCGATAGCGAGCGCTTGACAGGCTTTTCAACTTTCCCGAGTGCTGGTTCGAACAGCGTTCAGGGCGCTGGGTTTTTTCTTAACATCCCCAGAGAACCTGCTTGTTGCGGAGTAACAGGGCATCCGGACCCGAGAAGTCTCCTGGGGAGCCATTCGACGTGAACATTTGTAGATTCTATTTTATCAAAAAGTGTGTATGTCCCCCTATTCTTGGGATTTTATGCAGAACTAATTTCTGCAGCGCACTGGCACATGCGGAGAAGCGCACTGAACAAAGCAAATCTATCGCAATGGTGACTCTGCGAGCGCTTTGAAAGGTTGGAATGGCATAAACGACTTTGTTTGCGCGAGCTCAATATTTCATTCATTTTATGAAGTGTTAGTGTTGAGAATACTTTCCAGGTACAACATTTTGCAATCAAGTGTAATGTTCAATGCATTCGTATTCATGGGGTTACTTTTTTGCATGACCAATTTTGAGCAATTTCGATAAACTCGCAAAAACTAAGCCTTCGCGAAAATTAGGTCGTTTACAGTAGTACAATTAATCTTGAAACCAATATGGAATACAGTAATATACTAAACTTCTCAAATACAATTTTATTATTAGCACACACAGCCCTGAAATTGGCCATTCTCAGATGTTTTCGTTGTGGCCTACATCAATTCATGTGCTTAAAATGTAGAAGCTGCAACCTTGAATCTTTTCTCTTTTTTTTCTTTATGGTGCCTAAGATTTGAGGTAATAAATGTTGTGCCCTGCAATGAACACTATTACCTGTAGCATAGCCCTGGGCATGCAAAGAAGGCACACCACCAATGTCTGACATATCAGGCTTTCAGAAACGATATTGTCCGATTTTTCTCACCTTTTGTAAGGATGAAATTGTTACTATCTTGCCTTCCTCACATAGTGGTCCTTTGAGCGAATTATGTGATGTTATATCATAGAGTGGCCCCCATAGGGTAATTTTGTCTTCTCTTTTTAAGCAGGGTGTAATGGCCTATCATCATCACAAAGGAGAGTGTACTGTGAGGCAGGCTCGGAAACTTGAATAAAGTGATAAGTAGGATTTCAATTTCTGTCTTATCAATTACGCGAAGAACACTGATCATAATTTTTGTATGCTACACATACATACTTTCAGTTGAAAAATGCAATGCACCTGTTCTTTATGGATTTTCTCACACAGTCTTAGAAGACGCCGGTAGGTCATTCTCACGAGGAATAGAGCTGCCAAAGATTTCCTCGTTAATTTCCTGACTCATTTTTAAGAGTGCATCTCCCGATGGTTGCGCCTCTGCATTATCATCATCAATTGAGTTGTCAACGGCGTTTCTTAACATTTCACGAGAATGGAGCTATATGACAAGAAATTTCACAGGTTGGAATACAGCCGTTCAAAGAAACACCTTTGAAAAGTCAGCTTTTTAAATGCAGGCGCCGATTTTTTTGGCCAATTTGAGACCGTTCTTTCCATTCAGAACGCCCGACATACACGGCGTCCCAGATAACTTGCACCATACTTAAAAAAACCGGAGCGCTCTGCAGGAGTGAAATCAACTGTCGTTAGCAAGCGTCTTGAGAAAGTGCACAGATTTTTTTAATGCGCCTGGTTATGTAAATAGCTAAGATTAATGAGCTAACCTTTCAAATATTCTTTTAAGGGCCCAGATGTCAATTGTAAAGTTGCAGGGCGCATTGAGAAACACCCAATTAAAGTGTTGGAAATATAATACGTTTTCGTGCTTTTTTCCGGCCTTCAAAGAACGCACATTCACGGCGAGCTCGCACGCCGTGATTGGGGAAGCGAGTTGTCACGCGGTATTTTTTTTTGTATGTCGCGGGCGTTTTTTTTTGAAGGCTTGAAGGAAAAGGAGCATGCAAAGTGCACCTTGTTTAAAATGGTTTAATTGGGTGTTTCTTAATGCGCTCTACAACTTTCCATTTCACACCTCGGCTTTTAAATGAAGATTTCAAAAGTTAGCTTGTTACTCTTAATTAAATAAATAGGCGCACTAAAACAATTTCGTGCACTTTCGCAAGAGACTTTCTAACAGCGTACAGTTGGTTTCGCTCCCGCAGAACGTTCCGTTTTGGTTTTTTTTTTTGTTTGAAGTTTGGTGCAAGTTATCTGGGACACTCCGCATATATGTACTGGTAGTGTACATGTAGTACACTAAAGGCATACATGTAGTGTACCAAACGTGCACTTATAGTATACTAAAAGTATACACTCGAGGTGCGCTTATGGTATAATACATATGTACTTGGGGTGTACTAAAGGTATACTATTTTATTTCATAAAAGTGTGAAACCAGTACGATTTCAGTACATACCCCAACTTCACTATTAGTATACTTTTAGTATGCTGATTTTGAACGACTTCCGCTAAGGGGGACCCAGAACACTTCCCATTACTAAATGATTGACGACCAGCTGCAACGACTGTCCGGAGCACGAATGTACTACATGTTAGACTGTGCAAACGGATACATCCAGCTTCAACTGAGTGAGGAATCGAAGGCCAAAACTGCATTCATCACGCCTGATGAGACTGACCAGTTTGAACGTATGGTGTTTGGGCTCAGAAACGGCCCGGCTGTATTTCAACGTCTAATGAACAACGTCCTTGGGACTCTGCGGAACACAGTAGCATTGTGCTACATGGACGACTTGTTGATTCCAGCCAAAAACTTGAAGCACTTGCTGGTTCAGCCCAAACAAGTCCTGGATGCTCTACGGGCTGCCGGACAAGCTCTGAAACTATCCAAGTGTATGTTTGGGAGTGACGAACTTGATTACTTAGGCTTCAAGATTGTGAAGGGATACCTGCAGCCAGGTGAAGTGAAACAACAAGCCATTCTGGAAGCTAGCCCGCCAACTGATGTTCACGGCGTCAGGAGGATTATGGGCCTGACAGGATTTCTCAGACGGTTCATTCCCCACTATGCCCTGAAGGCAGAACCTCTTACTCGTCTGATCAAGAAAGACACAAAGTTTACATGGGGAATTGAGCAACATGAACTAACAGAACCCCCGATACTGAAGTTGTACGACCCTTCAGCCCCAACTGAACTCCACACGGACGCAAGCATGTATGGACTTGCGGGAATGATTCTTCAGGTGAAAAAATGGCTCATGTGGACTACCTGACTCGTGAACCCGTACGGGCATCGGAGGACACCCTTGATGAGGTCGTCGAAACCAGGGTTGAAGTGTGCCTCACCTTAGGGTTAGAAGACCAAGTTGTGGTGATCCAGCGATCTGACGCAGACTTGGCTATCCTCGCACAGATTCTTGAGAAGCCGATCAAGAAAAGGACCAAAAGAGGAAAGTGTCAAGGTCAAGACCCTACGACTGAAGAATGGAAAGCTGTTCTACGTGGAGGAAGACGGACGACTCCTTTTCGTGATGCCTAAGAGTATGCGTAAAACACTGTCTGTCAAGTTTCACGAATTGCAGGGACATTTTAGCACAGACCGAACTGTGTCCAGAATCAAGGAACTGTATTGGTTTTCTCGAATGAAGCGCTATGTGCACCAGAGTCTGTCCTGACTCCTGGCAGACATTTTATCCACCCTGATAGCAATGAATGTAATTATCTGACGTGCGTGCATACACAGCAGATAAATCAGGATCGCGTCACAAGACTCAGGATCCATCGGGACATGATCCATCGCGGGTGCACAAAGGAGGTGCCCGAACGAAATAACGTGCGACGAACGCAACCCGGGAGAGCCGAAAGAGAACAAGCGAGCCACCGCGTTCGCGAAGCAGGCGAGCAAACTAACAGCCGCCGAGCGGCACAAAAACACACTAAAAACATTATTGTGCGGAACTCTTTATTTTGGTGTTTTTTATATATTGTTTATTTAAAAGCTACAACATAGCATATTGCGGGGTTAACAATTGTTATAACAACGTGCTCCGTATGCCTAACCGACTTTGTGTCCGCAATCGCAATAAACATCGACTTATTGCCATTTGCAAGTGTTGTCTGACACGACTCCAAGGACTTCCCATAAGTTTAATTCCAAAATCCTAAATGCCTTTAACGTAAATTCCATCTTAGATGCCCATCTGACAGAGGTATTAGTCATAATGGGCAGAGCCACAGAGCTTGGCAGATGAAGATGAGACCGCATGCGAGATTAACACATTTTTTATTCTGCTTTCTAAGTCCGTGACGATCCAATTCACTAGTCACCTTTTTCGGGTCAGTCACTTTATGGTCACTGTAGAAGGTAGTTTCGATAGTCTGCTTCAATTAGACATTAGCGGTAGCCTGCATAAAACACCTAACACATTTTACCAGGGTATGCTCAAGGTGTTTTAACATGAGACGTTGTTTGGATAGGTGTTCGGCATTTTGTGAAGCACAGATAAAAGTGAAGCTTGCACAAAGGCGTGTTCACGAGGCTCGGCACTGATTGTTTGACGGGTGGAAGAGGACGACCGATGTGCTCGACGTTGATTGGTTAACGGAAAGGTCATGTGACCAGTAGGGTTGGTGAGAAGGAGCCGACCACCTTTGGGCGCTGAGGGGGAGGAGCTAAGGTATGTAAGGCTCTCAAAAATCGCCAGGTTTATCAGCTGATTAGCGGTAGTATCGCTTTATTCTAGGAACAAATACCAAGTGTACACGTGCTAAGCGTTAAACCGCATGACGAAGACTGGCGTAAAAGAAGGTGTCTGTCGTCTGGAAACTCAGAGTATAGCTAAACATTTGTGATGCTAGAAGGCTTCACGTCCACAACACATTTGCCTAGCGATTTGCCACACAGATCTTTTGGTTTTGTTTCTTTTTTTGCGATGTATAATGGATTAGAAACGAGTGAAGCAGTGTAATGTTTTTAGAACTCAACAAATAATTCAGCCCTTATTTAACCCCTACGTTAACCACGTTTTTTTTCGAATTTCACTGGGAGCAGAGTAACTAAACACACATTGCAAATTCGTTAATTTTTTTAAATGTTATTTCACCCATAAATTAGCTAAAAGCTGTACGCAGTCTGTGTATGTTGTGTTCTGCTTTTGTAACGTGGAAGAAAGTATTTTTAAAAGAAACAAAAGAAGTGTAAGTTGTTATCTAAGTTATGGACGAAAGACCTAGCCGCTACTTTTCCTATTGATTCGTAAATAAAACCACTTTTAAAGCAAGTTGAAATCGTCACACTGGTCAATGCCAGGGTTTCTAACAAGAAAATCCTAGCAAGTGTGCTCTTAAGTTCGTTTAGAGGGCCGCAAATGTATCGGATGTCCAACCTTTCAGCTAAAAGATCTAGTTGTAAAAGAAAAGAAAAAAAATTAAATAGGTGGCTGGCTCACGCATGCTTTGAGAATGTTCAATATCTGGGGTTCCACAAGTAAATATTTGAAAACAATGGGGTTTGTAATATTATAGTCACTACACCCTATTGAAAAAACCAGCTTAAGCTGGTCCCAGCTTCAAGCTGGGTTATTGCCCCAGCATGCCCAGCTTGGCATGCTGGTCATGCTGGTTGATCTGGTCATACTGGTCATGCTGGTTTATCTGGTTATACTGGTCATGCTGGTTGATGTGGTCCCAGCTTCAAGCTGGGTTATTGCCCCAACATGCCCTGTTTGGCATGCTGGTCATGCTGGTGGACTTCCCAACCAGTTTAACCTGTTTAAATTAATACACATGATGAACAAGCCAAGCTCTTCAGAAAAGCCAACTCGGCCTCCAATTTATTATTTTCGTACTCGCGGCCGCCTCGCATGAACTCAGATGCTGCATATCATCGGCGCTGACACAGTACTAAGCGACGCACAGACAGTGGTTCTCGGTGCAAAGCCAACAATGCTAAAAAAAAAAACAGACTGCTTGTCTTTCAACACGGAAAATACTAGACACACGCCAAAAACAGGCAATAGCAAAAGAAAATGCTACACGGATGAGAGAAGCGAACCTGGGTCCGCCAGTGATGGGGGCGAAGCGGCAACTTGCGTGGTCGGGAGAGGCGAGGAAATCCGTGTGGCTTGGATGGCATTGGCGATACTCCTCGGCGCCACCGTCATTCAGGAGCACACAAACGTTAGAAGACACGAAGCGACGCATCAATCGGGACGTCCGACATCTTCCGTCAAAACCCTCTTCGCTTGCGCCGTCGTTCCTAGCAGTCTCCAAACAACGCGCACACAGCCGTCCCCTCGAAAATCTGTCCAAGATAGCCAAACGCGTCCTCAAATTCTACGTTCATACCACTCTCTCTCTCTATTTTCTCGCACACAAAGGCAGCTGGCAGCGCGCAAGCGCCCGGTCGTCTACCAAAAACAAGAGGACAAAGAACAGGACGTGGCCTCGTTTCAGCCTAAGCCGACCTTGGCGCGCGCTCCCAGCATTGCCAGTTCGGCTATCTCTAGCCGACCTTGGCGTACGCGCTCCCAGCATGACCAGCTTGACCACCAGAATTATTAGTTCAACCAGATTCGCCAGCTTGTCTCCCAGCATGACCAGCTTGTATCCCAGCTTGACCACATTGGCTCCATGGAAAACCAGTTTGGCCAATTAGGACCAGACTGGCTCCCAGCTACACCATATTGAATCTAAAACCAGATTCTAGTTAGACCATGCTGGTTTTTACTTAGCTAGCCCAGATTAAACCAGCTTGATTGCCAGTTAAACCAGTTTGACTGCCACATTGACCAGATTGACCAGCTTAGTTTCCATCTTGGCCAGTTTGAATTTCATACTGGTTTTTCCAACAATTTAAAGAAGAAATGTTAGCGAGACTATTAGCCCCGAGAGCGAGCACAAGCGTCGCTGCGGTCGCCGCGCCCGGATTGGGTGAGGTGTACTGTGACGTCAGGGGGAGTACTCCGCCCCGCGATCTCGCATCGGCTCGCCTCCCAGCACCGGTTTCCTGGTTTGGCGTTGTAACTTGTGTGCCGCAAGCTCTTCGAGGAGCTGGACTTCGTTTACCTGGTGTGCAAGACGTTGAGTTAGGCCGGTATTGACGTGCTTCCGTACATTTTATAAGCCTGCTTGTCCCTTTCACCTTAAAAATTGGGTTACAAATCCCGAAAGCTTTCGGCGGAGGCAATTCCGCCGATGAACCTCCCCGTCCGTCCACACGACACAAGGCAATCTTGCGAGGGGTCGGTGAAGCGATGGCGCAAGCGTTTCAGACGCTGGAATTCTGTTCCTTGCACGTTCATGATTTAGGACGATATTAGATACCGCTTTCAAGGCATTTGAAGTGGCATTTAGATCATGGGCCTTTGGGTGGTCGGCAAAGTAGCTCGCGACCCTGACTCTGCGCTGCCACTCTGCATGCGCTGGTTCGCAGATGTTTTAAAGGCCGTGCGTCTGATGATCTTGAAAGTGCTCGTGGAACAGGGTTGTGTTACATAAATGTAGCTTCTTCGCGAATTAATTATATAGTTTATACACGTATGCAGGCATATTTCTTAGAAGCTGCACAATTACTGGAAATTAGTTTGTATGGTAGCAGCAAAACCGGCCGAGTTGCCCCAGTTGTCTGTATGATATGTATTGAACTGCCAAACTATGCACGGCAATAGTGCCGTAATATGGAATGTTTATACTTTTTCCTGACGTTCTTTATTCCAGCCTATTCCGAAAATACACCGTTTATTCCGAATTGTCATTTCCAATTAAAAGAGACACTGCTGCAGGTCCCCAAAAGCTTCCTCAGCCTCCAAACTCCCTACAGCTGGACTCTCTGACATCAGAGGAAAACAGGAGTAAAAGCAAGCATTCGAACGTCTGTCCAGTAGTAGATGAAGCACTAGCAGCAGAAAATGTGGAACCTGTGAAGGGCGACAGTCTGCGTGAGAAAAGCTTGTGGTATTTTAGCTTCAGGACAATTTGATTTAAGTAAAATCTCAATTTTAGGGCTTAAGGGGCTAATAACGAGCTAGACACCTTCGCTTACGTCTGTTATACATTACTTGAGGGTTGATATAAACAAGTCCACAGATACCACCCGTGTAGTCCATTGAAATACTATCGGAATCCAGCAAAGGTCAAATGCAAGCAATGTATATAATAAATGTTCCTTGTTTGTTTTTTTACTTTTCCCCTGCACTTGGGCTGTCTTACTTGTGATTCTTTCTTGATGGCCCAGAGTGTATTTAACATGTTGCTCGAGCAGCATGCAGCTTTTCTGCTTCGGCGATCTTGTTTAAAAACAGATAAAAAAAAAAAAAAAACATAACCTGCCAATTCATTTAGACCATCAGCAGCATTTATTGTGCGAGATGTAAATCTATAGTGATGCTCCAGCAATTGTGGCCATATTTCTTTATTTTCATATACCAGCTGTGTTCATGCGTTGCCTGCCCTGTCAACCATGCCTAAAATGTTGGTTGAAGTTTCGCCTGTAGCTACAGGCCATACCCCAATAAAGGTTCATATAAAAATTTACACTTCCTACGAAAAACAAGCCAAAAAAAATTAAATAGAAACGAGCGCGCCGACAGCTAGCATCGTCACAGCCTCCACAGGGCGAGCGGGGCGAGCCGGGGAAAAATTCTCTCCTCGCCGTGACGTCACCCCGGTTCGCCGTAAGGGGGCGCCACGCGAACTTCTCGGGGCTAATAGTCTCGCTAACATTTCTTCGCTAAATTGTGAAACAAAAAACTGCGGCTTTGTGTGGCTGAGACGTTAATATCACGTGCAATTTAATCTGGGCTATTCATATTGAGCAGATTGTCACAAAAGCGTCAAGTAAACTGTGGTCGCTACGTAGGAAAATGCGCCGCTGCACTTCTGTGGCAAAGCCTACTCCCTATGAATCGTTGATTCTTCATTTGTCGGAATATGCTGGCATCATGTGGGTCCTACACTCACAATCGCTAATTGATGAATTGAAGGCCTTCAAAAAAAATTTTTAGTAGTGTTTATAACTCATACGCAAAGATTCGCGCGTGACACCGTTGTACACCACCTCCGGAATGTTTATATTATCATGTCGATGGAAAGTAAAGCATTTGAAATTATTGCATATTATAACTCATAAAAAAGCTGGTTTAAATTTTGACGATTATTGATTGCATAACGTGAGTCGTGATACAAGGCAGAAGCACGAGAAGTTGCTCCGTGAGTCTCGTTGTAGAAAAAATGTTTTTAAATACTCCATTTTTTCCTCGTTCTGTTTATGAGTGGAATGAGTTGCCCCCAAGTGTGACGGCGATTGCTTCAACCGCTTTATTTGCTAGTGCAAGTGCAGCTGAATAACTTTTTTCTGTCACCAATAACTAAGCTACTTTTTGATTGCTGTTGTTATGTTTATTCGACTCTGATTGTTGCTGGTGCTGTCTTACCCTGCCCCCTGCCTTTCACCTTTAAATTTGGCCGGCCAGTATTCTGAAGTAAATAAATATCACAACTTCTGAAGTTCTATTATAACTATTATTAAAATATGTATCATAGTATTTTTTAACTTAATAATAATCATTTTCATAAAAAAAAAATCATAGCTCTTCGCATTGAGAGTTCTGTTCAATACGAATTAATTTAGACACCATGTTTTGTGCGCGCCAAATGTGGAATTTAGTAAGGCGCTTAATGAAGCCTGCGGTTTCCGCCACCGAGAAATCCATGTCAGAATGAAGTATATAGCTATAAAGAATATCAGAATATAAACATAATACTACACAGATGAAGAGTTAGCGAAACAGCCAACCAGTAATGAAGATTAATGCTTCTCATGTTCCTTGCATAGGCAACTAATTGAGGAGTGTTTATTGAATCGCCGACGCGAGTCTGCAGGAACCGAACAATCGCTGTTTATTTTACTCCAGATTAATTGCGTTTCTTTTTAACCGTGGCTGGTCGGTTCTTGCAGTTCATGTGGCTCAGCTGCATAATCACCGGTGAGGTTATTAAAAAAATAATGCATTTTAAATCTTCCAATAAACCAGGGTTCGTTGGAATAAACCTGTCCTTGGATCTGTTGTCATGAGGAAGTAACTCGATAGAAGCAGATTGTTTCCTCGTTATATTTCGCATATATAAAAATGCATAAACGTTCACATGTCAAGGTGGCATGAAATCTCAATTAATCTCGCGGTGGCCATCCACGTGTCGCGTTTCATTTTGATCAACCATATTTTGCGGCGGTTTAATTTTTTTTTTTCTGTGCTTGCCGGTTGAAACGAGTTGAAAACATTGACGACTCGGGTTTGTGTATCCAACGGCACATCAAGCCACCATCTTTAACCGAAACCTTATAAGGCGAAAATGGGCACACCGAGTACAGTCGCAATACACGGATGAGCGTGCGCGCGCGCGAAAATTGGGATAAAAAATGGCAGACATGCGCGCGTCATTTGCATGGAGTTCTCTTTGTTAGACGGTCTCTAGAGTTCAACGTCACTCCGGTGGCAGGAGCCAAGAGGTCGAAGAGATCATTATGTTAATGATTTGCTATTATCAACTTACCCAAACATGCTTAAAAAACGCAGGATGGCGGCGGATTTATTGTGTTCGTTTGGTTTAGTCAGGGGCAGGGAAGGACAACAAGCACCGTGGCGAGGCACTTTTTGTATTGCTTGAGTATAGCGGCCTTGGATCGTATAGCGTTGGTTGTGGTCGGACTTAAAGTGAAACTAACTTTAATTAATCGGTTGCTCTACCGCTGTTTCACCTGATGTCCGTAAGCAGCCTACGCTGAGAGCTGATGGGATCGACCAAACAGTGTTGAAAGTCCAAATCACTGGGCCTTCCTGTACGATTGGTTAAGCAATAATAAAACGCGTACGGAAACACAACCAACAGCATGTTGGCTCGCCTTTGACGCTGCATGATCGGTTCCATCAGCTTGTGGCGTCGATTGCGTCCAGACTTCAGGTTACACAATGTATAAGGTTCAATGTAATTCCTGAGGGAGGAACCGAGCAGTCAACGATGACGACGAATGGTCAAACTTTTTTCCTATATCTTTGATAATGTTACTGACAATTGCTAGCTGGCGAGTGGTAATTTAGCACGAAATTCGCGTCTATTGTGGTAGCCCACATGCCAGCTTTGATCCTCCCATTTCTTGACTCCCCGTTTGTTCCAAGTGACTCGCTTGTTCCCTTCCATCACGCGCACTGCGCACTCTCCCACCACGTGTGCGAGCGTGCTTGATCGACACCTTCCCGGATCAATGCCCACTCACGCAGCACTGTTTCACTACGTTTGCGACAAATTTATTCGCACAGTAGCCTTTGTTACATTGCGCGACGGCTGTCAATCAACGTGACAACTGTGCTTCGAACGTCGCCTGCAAAACTATACTCGCCGATTGGTAGCCAGGCTCTATACGAACTACGAATGTCCCAGTAATTATCTGTCGCATCTTGATGTAAAGCCTGTTTCACATGGTGAGATTTTCAAACAATTCGCAGGGCGATTCACGTTGTTTTACGATTACAAATTTAAAATCGCAGCCGCACTGTCCACGTCACTCGTGCGGCAGCAATCTTCCCTGGACTACAGTTGAAAATAGTGCAGTGTCAAACGCCGTTGTGTCACACAAAATTAAATCGCGACGCTTGTTTTACAGCAGAGCTGTTAAAGGCTAGGTTCCCCAGGATCGTGCCCGTTTATGTCGACACAAACGTACCTGGATAGCAGGGTTGGGCAGAAATACTCAAAAATGTATTTGGAAATACAAATACTGGGATACATTAAAATAGTAGCTAAAATACTGATACTGAAATATATCTGTAAAAGTGTATCGCGATACGTATCGGAAATACATTTTAAATAGAGGCAAAAAGTTTTTGGAAATACAAATACAGGAATACATTTAAGGGAGGGCATAAATACAAATACAAAAATACTGATACTGCAATACATTTTTTTCAAATTTGTTTGAGGCGCCAAATGAGATGAAGCTTGAAGTTGGAAGTGGAAGTTTTTTTAACCTTAAATTACTTTCCCGTAGGCTTGGCACTTTGCCTTGAAGGTAGTGATTTCGGACGACGAGGAGTTTTCAATGGGCTCAAAAAACGTTCCATCAAGGACTGACCGCGGTCCCTTCCCTGACATCCCGTCTGCCTGACGAGGGATGCGAAAAGACTTTGACCTCTGAATAGATTCTATGTCATGCTAGATCCTATCAAAACGTCACCACGCCCCTGTCCAATAAGGACGCCCCTGTCGACGTTTGTCACATGACGTCACGGTGGAATGAACTGGTGTTCTTTATCTGTAGGTGTGGCCTTGAACATGAAACTTTACCACGCTGCTGTATGAAAGGGCACTACGTGCTTACGCTGTAGGTTACCTCGTTGAAGATCATGCAGGCAGTGTCATTTGGAATTTTCGAAAATAGTGGACCACCTGAAGCATCCTGGAAAACATGTCTTAGTTTTTGTTACGGTTGAAAAAATGATACGGTGGCATCCCTGTTGTAAATGTCCTTCCTGTCGACCCTCCGCCACCGACGCATAGATTGCAGTCCTCAAGTTTCGTCTTGCATACTCCAAATATAGACCTCGTGGATTGCCACCTGATACTGCCAGCACAGGTGCGAGCTCTCCGAGAAACAGCGCGCTCGAGACGAGTCGCATGTGTACGAAGTCTGGGTCGGCACAGCGAGGTCACGTCTGACCTCCTTCCTGGCTTTCGGATCACCAGAGCAGCGGGTCACTTTCACGTCGGCTGATGACGTACCCTTGAGCCGTGCAATATTGCGGGCGCAGCCGCAGACGCATTCGAATTTGTGTTGAACTTCACTGAGTCATCTTGCTATTTCAAGTCAACAACCGCCAGGCTCGTGCTGCAACGGACTGTGACTCAGCTTTGCCGGCTGGGTGTACTGTGTACGCTAAGGCAAAAGAGACGGTTAGCAGCGGGCTTCGGATGCCAGCAAACAATGACTCAAGAAACCCCTCCCTAAGGACCTGCGGCACAAGATGCTCCGACTCCAATCCTGGCACGCCACCTGGTTCGAGTCCCCGACTACGCAACATTTCTCAAAGGAGAGAAGAGGACGCATAGAAAAATAGTTGGAAGGAACCTTGGTCAGCATAGTAACAATGCCCCAGCATCTCCCTCTCCCTGGTGCCCTCAAAAGTTAAAAAAAAGCGTTCAGATTTGTATTTTTTTTTCGGGGGGGGGGGGGGTATTTTTTAAGAAATGTAACAAAATACATTTCATTCTAATTGTATCGCGATACAAAGGAACACTCTAAATGCATTCCGATACAGGAATACAGATACTGGTGAAAAAATTGTATCGCGATACAGAAATACAGATACGAAATGTATTTCTGAAATACTATCGCGATACATTTGTATCGCGATACTGCTCAACCCTGCTGGATAGCTACCGCAATCTATAAGCGACGGCGGCAAGCACACAACCAGTATGGTTGCCGCCGTCGCTCGTAGATTGCGCCAACCTTTCCAGCTATCATAGAAGAATGGACAGTTGGGCGCGTTGGTGGGAATTCATCGTAGGAGACAGGCGTGAAAAACAGACGACGACGAAGAAGAAGCACAAATTGTATCGAGTACAGCTCCGCTGGTCTTCTTCACAAAAGTGGAAAGGCTGTTGTTTTTTGTGTTTTTTTTTACATAGAAGTTTTGTTTTAGCGGTTTTTATAAGGTAGTCAAACCCTAATTTGTAAACCGACAACTAGGAACAGCCGGGAGTCACCGAGACGTCCATGCTTCAAATGCAACTTGAGAGCCAATTTGAAGAGTTAGCTCGGCACGCGGCATTCGAAGCACGGGTTTGCGGATGATTCGAGAGGCAAGCCCGGGGCACATAGTGAGCATGAGTGTTGCGTCAGCGCTCGGCTGGGACTCGTATCCAATCAACGTGTCGAAGGATGCTCGGCATTGAGCTCGGGTCCCAGTGCCGAGTCGGTGCCACCCGACTTTGATGCCATTTCACGGAAGGAGATGAAAATGCTCGCAGGCCCTAATTTTTCAAGGCTGTGTCAGTACTCCCCCTCCGTCGGGAGATGTGCTTATTTGACGCATACTGCGCTAGAAAACGCAAGTATCGCCCTTGACGAATGTCCGCTGCATTCCATCTCACGACTCGTGTGCAGTACTATCGAATGCACATACTCGCAATATTAGCCTCGCTACACGCATTCTTGCGAGCAAACTGGCGCAAGAAAGACAGTCGGGAGCTAATGTTGGAGATGGTTCGCCCCACAAAGTTCCCCGGCAATGGAGATGAATGAGTAAATAAATAAATAATACCCCCGTTGATTTCGAGTGTTCACCCGTGTACCATTTTTTTTAAAGTTTGAACTTTGGAAAGTGTATTCCAATAAAGCTGATAATTGAGCTAGTTTGTAGTCGCTATAAATGAACAAAAACAGCGCGAAGAACAAGGACAAAAGAAGGAACATACGCGGCAGTGTATGTTCTTACTTTTTGACTGTCGTGTACGTTCCTTTTTTTCTCCTTCTACATGGGGCTGTTTTTGTTCACCTTGTATAAGGGTATTCCAACGTGAGCTAATCGAGCAGTTAGAAAACGAAGATCTTGATTTTCGTAATATTTCTTCAGTTGTTCAATCTTCGGCTAAGCCAATCAAGCGTACTAAACGCGCCATGACCTCATGTTTCTACGAAGCACGTGCGTATTCAGCTTCAGTTTTTGACTGCGCTGTAACGTATGATTAAACTACGTATAGTGCTATACACTCTAAAAAAAAAAGGTGTCAAGGGAGAGTAAGTGCCCTAACTTACTCTCCTTTAACTCTATCTGCATGGAAGTTACTCTTTCCCGACCGCTTCTTTCGATGATACTCTCCCTTAACCCTCCCTCGACCTCGAGAGTAACTGTAACGAGAGTTAGTTTCTCCTCGCGATATCACGGGCTGTCGATAGATGGCGCCGCTATGGGTTCGGCGCAAGTTCGACGCTGTTCGGCGCAGGTATTTTTTTCGTTTTCTCGGGGAAACCCTTTTTTCCTATCCGCTTTTCTTTTTTTCTTTTTTTTTTCTTCTTTTTTTTTTGGGGGGGGGGGGAGATGGGCAAGGATGTTTTAATAAATGAGTTGGTACAGCCTGCCTTGACGGGTTTATATTTCAGTATTTATTAACTTAATTATTACCTGCGGCAGGAAGATCATTGCAGCGGGGTACACTCCTTTATCCAAGCAATAGGCAATTAACGTTTTTGCTACACAGATATATTAAACAATAAACATATAGATCAGTGTGTAAGCGGGTGTATGAGCGGATGCTGACGCGCGTGTGCGATTATGTTTCGTTACATAAGTGCCTAGGGTTGTTATGTAGCCCAGGGATGTTTTTGGGGCATTGTTATATTTTTGGGGGGTGGTTTCAAGTTACTGCTGAGCCCGACCTCACTGATCGTAGGAACAGGTATATGTATAAAAAAAGTATTTTTTCCACATTCGCATTAAAAGCAAGCAAAGAGGAAAACCTCCCTCCGTGACAGAAGAGGTCGGCTTCGCGCGGTCTATTGCATACGCCACGTGACGACCATTTCATAAAGCGTCGCCCTTAACACGGCGTTCATTTCGAAGCCATGTATAGGTTAAAAAAACCTATACATGGCGGCAAGCCAGGTTTATGGTACGTGACACTAGGGGCTCCCTTATTTTCACCGCCGTGGAGAAAATAAACGACGGAGCCAGAGCGTTTGGAAAAGTTGTTAGCGATGATTTCCAAACTTGTTATGCGGTCTTTGTTTTGAGTCATTAAATAAACTTGGCTTGACTACTACCTTTTTTTCCAATATTTACATTTTACTTTCCGAAGCGCGGGGGTCGATCAGTCTTCTGCTCTGTTCAAGAAAAGCTCTGGGGGGTTAAACCTTTAACTCTGCGCAGTTTGCTACATCCTTTAACTGTTTTAACCTCGCTCTCCGAAGCTCCCTTGACAGGAAGGTCTTCGATATAAGGGAACATTCAAGATCGCTGCTCTTTTCCGCTGTTCATCGAACAGTTCCTAATGTACAGCGGAAGCACCGTGTAGCATTCCGGATATCGATATTTGTGGTACGGATCTCACTGGCTTTAAATATAGATACATTAGTGTGTATTACAGAAGTCGTATTTCGCTGTCCAACAGAGCCACATTTAAACTGCCATTGACGGGTTCACCTTACGTTCAGTTGATACTACACAGCAAGCGATAGCTCAATTATTTTGGGAAGAACGTAGACTGCTCTATGTCGCCCTACGATATGTTAAAAAGTATGCTAAGCTTCTTATGTTCAATGTCCCCGAGGTACGAAACACGGACGACAGAAGCTCAGTTAAAATGAATGAGCGAAAATGTCTGTATGTTCTGTAACTAGCGGTAGCTTCCTCCATCTAGCATGGCCTTTGAAAAAGCCTGTGTCTAGTGTGCCGTGGTACTCTTGCCAAGCGTTCAAGTGCCCACGTCCGATGGCACTCTAAGCACGCATTGGAGTGCCGTCCGAATGCCCTAAATGGGCTGTACAGAAGACGTGGGTCAGCGCGTCCCGAAAAGCATAGCCTGCCGCATCCGTGAGCTAAAGAAATCCGATTCACAAAAAAATGTTTCACCATCGAAGTGCTTCGGAAGTGAGGGAAGTGTCGCAAGCGGAAATTTAGAGGACCCAGAGGAAATTAGAGAGTAAATAAATTTAGAGGAATTTAGAAGATAAATAAATCTGTCTTTTAGAGACAGCCAAATTTACTTATAAGCTTGGTCTTGGTACCAATCCAGCCAGCTGAAAGTCATGATGTGGAAAGATTGTGAACTTTAATTTGGTCTCCTGTGTTTGTTAGTTACCGAATCGACAACAAACCAGCACCGACCAACCAGCTCTTTTACGAAGCAAATATTTTCACGAAAAAACTTAAAAAAAAAAACTTCGAAAAAACAAATCAATAAACACAAAAAAGATAGTGTGGAATGGGCATGCTGCGGACACTAAAGTTCGTTAATATTTTTTTTTTTTTTGTTTTTTGTATGGAGCATTAGTGCAAGCTGGGTGCAAGGTGCGCAAGGAACGAGCGAGGCGCCCGTTGAGTCCGGATTCCCTGGATTACCGCCTTCCGAAGCACACGCTGTCCTCGGTTGCCACACAAAGCCTTTAGTCATGGATCGGGGACTTTATCCCCCGTAAGCTGACAGCGCGGTGGAAACTACGTGCTTGTTAGACCGTTTGACTGTCAGTCTCGCACCACGTGATCACCCCTTCTCCGCATACACACGCGCGGCGAGCGAAATCAAGCGATAGGAGTCAGGCCACTGAATGGTTGGCTAACGCTTAGCTTCACCGCATTGTCAACTTAGAGATGAGCGAAATAAGAGCTCACCTCTACAATCAATTTCCGGCCTGTTATCGCCTGACATCACTTTCTGCGCGCGAAACCTCCAACCTTGAAAGCAACACGATCGTTTTGCCCACGAGCAAGCTTCCCGGAACTTTAGAACCGATGCCTTGCGAACGATGGGGCCTAGGAAAAGCAGCGCTGCCATTATTTTTTTTTTTTTTTTTTTAATTCTGTTCTTGATTTTACGAACGGTTTCGGAATATATGACCGAATACCGTTTTGGCATCTCCACAGAACTAAGATTTAGTGACACTTTGAATGTGTCATTGATAGATTCCATGCGCAATTATGCATAAATATATAGGACAACGATAATTTATTTGTTATGTTTGTGAACACGGAAAATACATAAATGAATTAATTAATATATTTATAAAGTATCTGTTTCACATTTTTTCTCAAGAAGGTCTTTCTCGCGCGCTGCATGGGTAACAACACAATCATCTAAGTACTGACGTGTGCACTTATATGGCAGAAGTTTCTATTTTTATTTTTATACAAAAGAATCTTACGTTAATTTACCTTAATTACTTTTCTCGATTAAATTTTCCCTATAATAAGGGACGTGCTTAAATGCATATATGCTTCTGTGCAACCCTGCTGTCATTGCTGCCAAAAAAAGCAAACATCTTTTTGATAGGACAGGTCAGGAGTGCTTATATTATAAATTTGAAATAAACACCCGTGCCAAAATCACCGGTGCATTTCCAATGAGAGGGGCCGCCATCCCGTGCTCGCCTGGCGTATAAATGATCAGTGACTCGTCATTCGTAATCTATAGATAGTATTTCGGATGAAAACATTATTTCAAAGCAAATGAGGGCGAAATTACAGTCGATGTGCCATAGTGAATCGTTAATTAAACAAGAGTCCCACCTACACCAAATCTATGACGTCGCGCTTAGGCGGTGGTGCAGCCTGTTGAACGGAGCATGGCCGAACGCTTCACACTTCGGAAAATGGGTACATGCAGCGCGTCGTGCGCGGAGCTCTTGTGTGCAAACGCGTGCTTGTTTACACGCAATGCGTTGGTGTACACTCGATTCAAAGGTCAAACTGTTCGTGAGAGATTATTCGGCGTGAAGTCGGTCTGCCTTTCAAGATTTGCGACACTGGTTCACACTGTACATGAGACACGAGTAGCTAGTGCAGCACGACGGCTAACCTGAGGTCGTTAACGTGCATCACGCGCTATTCTTAGTTTCACATCCGAATGAACCGCAGATGCTGTTTCAGTGCTTGTGCACCCGCGAGCGCTCGTGTGCCCGCCGAGGCGTCATCCAAAACAATTAGCTCGCGCTTTTAGCACGTGTGACCAACAATGGTCCATGGTGAGTTGAGACGAAGTATTCCTGGTGTTCATAGCACGTTCTGCAGAATGAGCTTGCGCTCCTCGTGCTCCTAGCTCCAACCAGTCAGCGACACGCGCGGGCTAGCGCGAAATCCTCCCTTTGAAACAGAAATTTCTAGCGCAAGCGGTCATTCCGCGAAAATACCTCTGAAGGCTGCACTTTCGTGCCGGTAGCCTTCGCTGTTTAAGGACAAGCTTCGGGCACGTGCAGCATTCGCGCGGAAATTTATTTTGGTGTTGTAGTAGTATTTTGAAGTGCAGGAGAAAAGCTGGAAGCCACCCGCATCTATTTCACGAGCAGAGTGCTCGCGAAAGTAGCGTAAGTACTTTTAACGTAAGCTACCACTTTTAGAAACAGATTGTAATTGTTTGAATAATCTTCTATTTGTTCTTTTTTCCCGAAAAATTAATTCGTGATTGGAGTGATTTCCGAGAATACCGGTCACCAGTGATACCTGTATAGTGCCATATTGGCGTGACATTTGAGTGCTGTGCTCTTGATGCATCGTGTTCCTTTTTATTATTCCTGTTTTTTTTTTTTGTTTTTTTTTTTTTTGCAATTTGACAACTGGACTTTTATGTAGTCGGACGCTGTGTTTCTCTATCTGTGACAATTTGATAGTTTATACGCAAAATTCATCCCTAAAATAATGCCGTCTGTACACTGTAGGCATTTTATAAATGAATAGAACAAACAAATATCCGCGGGAAGGGTGCGCTAATAACTGAATGAATAATTTTCGCTTAGTCTTTCAAAGGTTGGTATTTTACGGCAGTTAATCATTCAAATATTAAGCTGAGATCTGTTTTTGTAGTGAAGGCAAGTGGAACCGTTCGCGGGTTTTAGAGATTCGAAGAGCTATCGCTGTAAAATGGTAACCACTTTCCAATGTACTTTTTTTTTTTTTTTTCGGACATGTTGGTTTGAATATATTTACTGTGGCGGATGCTTTCAACGCGTGAGCTCTTGTTTATTGGGGGCATTCCTTCATTAGTTCACCCGCTCTCTCTTGCCTCGGTATTACGTATATCATATGATTAATAACCCCTCCAACTAGCAATCCGGAAAATGGGTTTTATCGACGTGTTGGATCCGCTATGGCAATCAGTTTGTTGGAGGATGCTTCATCGACAAAATCGTCTCGTCGACACTGCGCTGTTCCATCGACGGTTTCATCAAAACGAGCGTTGTGTCGTTTCATAACATAGCTTGCTTTGTGATAGCATTTATGGGCGAGCCCTGCGCACTTTACGCGTCCGTAACGGTCCGCCGGTCGGTCGTCTGTAACCATACAACAGATTGGAGCCACCACGTAACCACAGTGGAAATAGCGCTCCATATAATAGTCACAAGGTCACGTGACTATAATCCGTGGGGGCGATGTAAATATCGTCACTGATGAATCCATGAATCCCGAACAAGAGCTCTGCCGGACAAAAGCTTTTCACGGACCCGTATAAAACCTCAGCACTTTTTTTCAGAGACCCGGATAAAAGTACATCATTTTATGACTACACATGAGCAAAGGATTAATGAAGAATTTCTTTAATTTCATTGCTGATCTTGATATGAGGACCGTATGTTTGTTTCTGGGGACCGAAAACTACGTTCAGAAATGTCTCGATATGGGCTCATCGGGGCCGCCAAATGGGGCTGCCGACGTTCGCGTCAATGCCTCGCCGTTCCGTCGCGGTCAAACGCATGGGACCTTTCGCTCCAGATTATTAAGTTGACTCTATGACCTCGAGAGAAAAGTTTCGTACCCTAACTACGGGTTTATGGACTTCATTTCGTGGCCAGTGAAGAACCCCGTTGCGATTGACGGGACAAGAACATATTGTGAAACGTGGTTATACAAGGGCGGCTCTATGACTTTACGGCACAACTGCTGCCACAATAACACGCCGAATGCTTCCAAGATGGCACCACCAAGGCACTGATAGCAGACGATAACGTTGTTTTTGATTTCGAGTTTAGCCGGAAATAACGTCAGCTGCAAAACGCAAAAAAAAAAAAAAAAATTATACGAACGTTTATCACAGTGGACTGCCAAGTTCCACAAGGGAGAGCGCTTTAATGAAAGTTCATGCCCTCTGTACGATCTGGTGGTGCACGAAAGCACCCGATGTCAAAAGCCCGTGTCAAATGGCTCACGGCTGACACTCCACCCTAGCTTGATCAGAAGCCCATGACGCGAATCCCCAGATCATATGGCCGGGTTCTCACCGTGATGGCGAAGCATTCTGCTTTTAATTAAGAGACAGCAAGTGTGCACGCGAGCGTGTGTAACGTAATCATGCCGTCATTTGTAGACCTTCAACATATTAGGTTAAGTCATGGAACAATGATGCTACACCTGTACGATCGCCCACATGTGGTTGGTATTTTAGTCTACAGATCTGGTGCAATCCACATGTTTGCGTGCATTTTTTTAATTTTTTTTTTTATGCGCATGTTTTGCTGTTTTGTTTATGTTGAGGCATAACCTAGTTAACCTCGCTGGTGCTCCGAGGCAACGGGAAAGTGGCTGACGATTTTCTTAAAAATCATATTGCCTATTTTTTTTTCGTTGGGAGACATTTGATTTATCAATCTCTTTTTAATGTTTACATTAGGCTTCAAGTTGAGTTCGGAGCGTCGTGTCTGCCAGACTCTTTTTGTCTTCTTGCTCTAGAGCTGTCATGTTTAAGCAATCTCTATCACATTGGTTTTTTGGATACCCGGCAAGCAAATACCAACAGAGACAAACGACAGAATTCGAACGCCCTTCCCCCGCGCGGGGGGGGGGGGGGGGGGGGGGGGGTGGAAGGCGCACGCACCGACGGCCTCGAAACGGAATGCTTACAAGGTCGCTCGGCCTGGTGCAAGAACTCGTTCTTTCCCTGGGAAAGGGCGAGAGAGGTTGATGAGAGAACAGTTCCCCTCCCGTTTTCCCCACACTGCCCCCCACACCCATCACCAATCTCTTCTAATCTCTTCTTTGTAAACGAAGAGGACTCGTCCTTGAAGGAGGACTCCCTTCATTCCTACGCTGACAGTGTCGAGCGAGCTAAGCGCCCACCGGACCAGTTGTCACCTGCCTCGCTCTCTGCGCCTGGTTAGAGGAGGGAGCGTGATCACGTGGTTAAAGACAGACGTGCGATTAGTTCACCGGGCACCCCTTAGCTTCCTCTACACTTTCAGCTTAGAAGTGACGGAGCCCAGCAAGCAAATCAGACACACACAAAAAAAAAAAAAGAGAAAAAGAAAAAAAAAGAAGAAGAAGAGAAGAAAGCGTTGAGATCGCGCGCGCGCCAAAACGCCGTCGAGGCGAGATCTCTTTGCTTTGGGGCATTTCGCCATCGGAGCGGCGGAGGGAGGCCCACCCGAAAGCCGACGCACTCAGCTCGCGGACGAAGACGTCTGTCACGTGATGTTTACCGGCCGCACCAGGCCGCACCTGTGGCTGTGGGCCGCATCGTCGGCACCCCTGCGTAGGCTCGTCGACGGCAGCTCTTCCGCTCT
Source organism: Ixodes scapularis (assembly GCF_016920785.2). Taxonomy (NCBI): domain Eukaryota; kingdom Metazoa; phylum Arthropoda; class Arachnida; order Ixodida; family Ixodidae; genus Ixodes; species Ixodes scapularis. The sequence continues at coordinate 108,646,932 of NW_024609868.1, forward strand.
TCCATTTCGTTGCTGCGACCACTTGTCACCATTCAACCGCACTTAAAAGGTAAGTAGCTCATTTTCGCATGCGCCTTGAGAGATAATCGATGTGCAGAAGGAATGAAAGATGCGTAACTTAACGCGATAGCGCGTGTTGTGTCAGAAAACGCGCTCAACCTTGTTGCTTCCGCTTTCCCCACTCAGTTGCACGAGGGCAACGCATCCTCGCATCATACTCGTCACGATTGACGTGTGCAGAACAAGGGCTCATTGCCATGGGAGTTTGGTTTGCTCGGGTTTCTTCCGAACACTTTTTGTTCGTACCTTTTCGCTTTCCGGCGCCGTAAGAAGAACGGAAGAAATCAAAAACACTGAACCGCGCTCGTTGAATAATTACGATGGGCGCTCTCGCGTGCTGAAATTTAAAGAAAGCATGTCATATCTTCTTTAGTCCATTTATCTATGTAAAAAAAAAAAAAAAAGTTTTTGTCTTAGGCTGTGGTCTGTTCGTTTCACATCGCGCATCCCCGCTCCGCGAATGCGGCCACCAGACGGTCATGTTACATGTCGAAAAATTCCCTTTCTGGAGCGTTCCGGAGGCTGGCGGCAGCGTGCTGAAGTTACGTGCTTTACTCGTTCGTCGGTATTTGCCGAAAAAGTTATTTAAAACCCTGTGTAAGCCGTGAGACTTGCCGTTGAGAACAAGTCAAAAGTTTTACGGAAGCGCAGTGCCGTAGGAAAAAGGCGCAACTCGTCGAAATCAAGTTTACCGCGGCGTGATCAAAGCTTCCTTGGCACGCCGAAGCGCTGCGTCTCTCTGGCTTCGCGCGCCTGAATACCGATCAAGAATCGGCGCCGCGGCAAAGTTTTGAAGGTGTGTCGCGCGTAGATGTTTTTGCATCAAATATCGGGCACGGAGTGCTGAGTCGTCCAGCTGTTCCGGCAAGTTGCTTTTAATAAAGGGGTAAAACGATATGGACGGTTGCTCTTATGCACTATTAACCATGGCTATTAACCATGTTCCATATCTGCTCTAATGGATCACATGGCAGCACAAATAGAGCAAGGCTGTGGAGCAAGTTTGGTTTTCGAAGGCAAAACTACAAGACATCGAGAATTAAAATTTTTGAAGCGCGACCCATACGATCATGTGCAGTCCCTTGGCCAATCACAATTGGGTGAGTCGCGCTCAAACGTCAAGTGCAATAAAGTAGATTTATAATGGTTCAGCACTAATCAGTGATGAGGAGCTATCGTGCACAATATTCTGTAAATCGCCCAACGACGAAAAAAAGACGTACTGAGTGCGACACAGTTTGTGCGAACAAGTGATCGCTGGTTTTTCCAGTTTTTCTCTTTGAAACCAAGGGATGTCATCCAAGTCATTATTGCTACGGAAAGAGCTCATATAATGTAAGCAAAAACAGTTTGTGCACGCTAATACTAATTGGAAGTAAAATGTGCCGATGTCGTGTTCACGCTAACAGTATCATGATGTGTACCTTTCTCTCCTCGTTCGTTGCCACTGGCCACTGGATCAAGCTCTTTCTGGACCGCGAGTGCCGGAAGTTACAAATACAGGGTGTCACAAAAGAAAATTTACACTGTCTTTTTTACTGCAAAAATGAACCATGCATCGCGCCGAAAGCTCATTCTCCGCCCAAAGGCAGAGCTAGAGGTCACAACCAGATGCCAAAGTTTCAGCCTGATCCGATAACTTAATCAAAAGTTATAAGTGATTTTCTGAAAATTTCAATGGGAAAATGGAGCCCATTTTTGCCCGTTTTCGGTTTCTGGTGCCATAGAGCCCCATGTGTTTGAAAACTCTGTCGGCGGCCATTTTCTCAATGAAATTTTCAGAAAATCACTTATAACTTTTGATTAATTTATCGGATCGGGCTGAAACTTTGGCATCTGGTTGTGACCTCTAGCTCTACCTTTCGGCGGAGAATGAGCATTCGACGATGCCTAGTTGATTTTTGCAGTAAAAAAAGACAGTGTAAATTTTCTTTTGGACACCCTGTACAGTCGTCGGGGTAAAGTAAAACGCTGCTCCAGAAGCACATATATGGCGTCACACACATTGCACTCGCAAAACACATTTACACGTTGATTCTTTATTGTCATCCAAGCATGCGAAGGCACAGAGACGCAGTGCTTTTGTGGGCCAGGGAGGCTTTGATCACGCCACTAGACCGGTGAAACGTGCTTTCGACAAGTTGTGCCTTTTTCCTGTGGCACTCTGCTGCCATAAAAATTTCCACGTTTTCTCAACGGCAAGTTTCACGGTTTACACAGGGTTTTAAAAAACTTGTTTGGCAAATGACGACAAACAAGTAGAAAACATCTTCAGCTCGCTGCCGCCAGCCTCCGCCACGTTCCAAAAACAATTTTTCAATGTGCAAGATGGTTGTTCGGTGGCCGAACTCGCGCTGCAGCGAGCAAGCAGAGATGCGTGATCCGGCAATTGTCATAGAGACCGTTGGTTTGTTCGTTTCGTGGTATGCCTAGCAGGCGAATGACGACCGTGCTTGCATAACGTACCGCAGGATGGCGCCACCGACATCATTAGATGCTGGCTGGAAGCAGACAATGACGTGCCACCTGCTTTGGCCGCTATGATTTATTAAATACTTTCAGCGGATATGATGTGTTACCGCTCGATAATAAATAGGACTGAGGTACACAAACCACTTCTGTCCCACGGTGAGCTGAGCGAGCACTCTGCCATAGACGGAAACAATTTTGTCCGTTTATGAAATTAAGGAACCCCAAGTTACTCGCTTATAATTCCCTACGTAAAAGCAACTATTAAAATATGTGCTCGAGCGAAAAGTAGCCACTTGCCGAGAAAAGTGTTCAACTTTTACTTTCCCTTTATAGTTGCTTCCCTTTGGCTGGAACGATTATTGATGCCTTGCATGGGAGGAAGTGAGGTGTCAATCATTGTTTCAGTGGCCCCAATTACTTGAGGAACACTTGTATGATCCTTCCTCGCTATATTTGCATTTTAAAGGGATGCTGAACCGAAATCTGGATTCCACAAAACACGGCGGCAAAAGCGGGCAACGGGATGCTACAAACACCAAAACATCACCCATATAGCGATATCTCGACCATATTTTTTAAAAAAGGAGGCGCATGTGACAGATATGTTGACGTCTTGTTTTTTTTAGAAGAGTTGAGAAGGAGAGGGAATGGTCTTGCGTCTTGCTCGCCTCGTCGCCTTGATGGCGCAAAGCGAAGAGAGGAGAAAACCAGATATGTTGACTCCACGTCCCTCATCGGCCTCATTCAATCTCGATCTCTTTTTCCAAAAATATGGCCGTCCATTCGAAATATCTCCTTACGTGTAGTGTTGTAGGGGATGTAGCTACAGCTCCTGTATTGTTTTCTGAAATCCAAATTTCGGTTCACCATCCCTTTAAGGAAAAGTGCATGTTGCGACGTGTAGTTTATTCACTCTGTTAAAATTGTTTTATTGCCGTGCAGTTGTCGAAGACTGAACTGATTCAGTAAATGGATCGAGATTTAAAGGCATTTTGCGTTTTTACTTTCTATCCCCTTCTATTACAACACTTCCAGCAACAATCTTTTTGCTGCTAATAATTGTCTGTATTATAATCACAGTTAAAATAGTTTTTATGGCACTTTGAGGAACTGCGGGGTTTTCTGTAGTACTTGCATCGCTTTTTACAAGGTGATGAACGAGAATCACCTGCTCCAAAAGCTGAAATCGGAGGGGTGGGGGACGCGCTACCACAGCCATGATGGAGCACTCACACATATTTTTGTTGCAGTCTATACTTCTGAGCATCGCCAGCAATGACGGGACCATGTGCTGGACGGACCATGGGACGCCACTGAACCAATCATTCTCGAGCCAACCACGGGAAAACAGCGGCTCCCAGAACCCGTCCTGGTGGATTTCAAGTTAGGAGCATTAGGAGCCTGCCAACATTGGTCGTCAGCTGCAATGCCTTTTCAAAAGCCGCTATCCCATGCCAGTCATTCGGGGCACGCTACCACAGCCGTGATGGAGCACTCTAACATCTTTTTGCTGCAGGTTGGTTATTTGAAAACTTCAGCTTGCTGTCATTTTAGCAACTAATGTCTGCTAGTGGTATTGTGGCCCAGTGATTTCCAAATTTAACACAGCTCTCTCTAAATTTTCTGACTATTATGTTGTAAATTTTTTTTTATTGTACAGTTAATGACAACTAGTTACTTTCCAAACAAAAGTTGCTAGAATTTATTCTTGCCTTTGTTCTATGTGTTCATATTTAGTTAGTCAGTACTTAACCCCGGTACAAGGAAGATTTTGAAAACTAGGGCAACAGAAAGAAAAGACTATTTAAGGTAGCCAAAAACTCGAATTTCGAGGCAGCCTGGACCAAATATAACTCTTGGGACAAACTCTGTATCGAACGTATGCATTTCTTCGAAGACAAATTTTAGAACTGACCTGCCTTTAATATTAAAGAATTACGAAAAGACGTTTTGGAAACTTATTTTCTCATATCAGTCATTCCGTTCAATACTCTTGATGAACAATGATGGCAGTGTTATTTCGGACGCTGAATGTCCTACGGTTTTGAACAATTGCTTTTAGTCTACTTTTACTGATGGAGATAGTTCCTTCTTACCTTTTGTACCAGATGTCGATTTTAGGTATATGGACCCTATTTCTATTACACCGTCTGAAATTGCGATATTAATGATAACCTCAAAATGTTCAGCTCGGCTGGTGTCGACTCAATTAATACAAAAATTTTAAAAATACCAATGGTGTAACCAGTGAAATATTGTCACAAAAAATAGGTGACGAGGCGAAGTAAAACTGAACAAAGTGAAAGGTTTAATGGGGCAAACTTTGCCCAAATTAAAGGGAAATAACAGCACATTGGAGGCGTCCAGTGTCTTCAATACAACAGGGTCGAGCACAAGCTATAGCTGATTGCATAAGGCCACGCGGGGCTTCTTTTATAGCACTCTCCTTTCTAGAACATTCTGTACTAGAACATTCTGTTCTAGAATTAACCACGGCCTTCTTAAATTTTCTAGAAGCATCGTCTTAGGAGTAAATAAAAACATCTGCCGTCCCAGGATTCAAACCCGGGACCTCTGCATGACAGTCGGGCGCGGTGCCCACTGGGCTACCCCTAAGCACGTAGTAATATGCAGTCTACTTTTCCAGCATTCGTCCACTGGTTGCGTCCCACCCGAGTGGAAGGTTGGGAAGGTCGTTCCAATCTACATAATTGGTGACCGTCACTCTGCGGGAAACTACCGTCTCATATCATTAACCAGCGTTGTGTGCAAGTTGTTAGAGCTCGAAATATTTTCTCGTGTAGTATCGCATCTGGAATCTACAAACAACTTTTTCTACCGAAATCAGTACAGGTTTCGTAAAAGATAATCATGCTAGAGGCAGTTGCTGGAGTTCACCCATGATATTCATGTTAATATGAACACTAACTCCCAAATATGGTGCCATATTTTTTTATTACTCTAAGGCTTTCGATCATGTATCTCACTGTCATTTAATATCAAAACTTTCCTCACTGAATCTTGCTTCTCTCACTTTATCATGGATTCAAAGGAAGGACTACCCAGGATAAGTGCTGACTAAGAACTGATTTTTCATTGGAATGTGTAGATGGCACTATATTCGCTGAGGCATAGGGCGCACCATGGATTTTGCAATTTTTTCTTCTTCATTGCACACTCCACATGCTAACCAAGATCCAGAAAATGAATCTCACCGTTCGTTGGAGTCAGTGAAGGTTGGCTCACTCAAGATGGTCTGTTTTTTTATTATGTAATAGGTTTCCTTCATTTCTCTACACATTTGGTTTTGGTGTTTAAACAATACAATGGTGTTGGAGAAGTGTGGTTTGCACCTGCAATCTCGACAGTGCACCGCTAAATGCTAGTATGCGGTCCCTTGCAATGAGCTTTGGTGTTCTCAGAGTCCGATGTTCAGGCATCGCCCGGTCACCTAGGTATCCTGGTCACCAGATAAAAGTCAGAAACATTAAAAGATATATTTTTGTAATTATTGGAGCTTTAAATATTCTGAAAGGTTTTCTGTATGTCCAGTAACCTATGGTGGCTGTCATGTAATGAATATTCTAACTTGCCTACTTTCTGTGTCCTGGCCCCTTTCAAGCAATTTCATTTGGGTTTACAGCTTTCTCAAATCACGCTGGCACCTGCAGTGCACTTGCGTGTAACTCATATTGCAGGTATCGGGTGGTTTAGTTTGTCATTGCATTCTGTTCAGAACCTAACCACATTCCACATTTTTTGTTTTTCTTTGTTTTCAAGGTTCTATAGGCAACCTGCAATGCAGTTTGGCGCTACACGTTGCGCCATCTAGCGGCTGCAAAATAAAGAAACTGGGTAGGCCAGGACTACGCGGGTCGCGGGGGCTGCGGGCGGGCGCATCCAGAAACCACGTGTGAACGTTGCATTTCGGATCGGCGTGAGTTTTTTTGGATCCGTTTTTCGTCAAAGTAAGTCCACACTTCACGTCTCTATAACCTCACCGGGTTCCTGTGACATCTCGCCTACTCCTAGAGTTCCCCCCAAAAATAAACGTTGCTACTGCTGCATGAAAGACGGCCACAGTCGCGAAGGTTAATCAAGGATCAAACTTCACCGCTTCCCCAGCTTCCCTTCGAGATCTTGGGAAGCGACACGGCGACAGAAGTGGATTACTGCAGTGCGACGCAACAAGTAAGTGAATTTTACAGAAACTGTTGGGAGGGAAGTGAACGAAAATATTGTGCAGGCTTGGAAAGTGGTCGGACGAACTCATTTTGCGGACTACTCGGCAAAATAACATATTTATACAAGTTGTATTACGAGTCGCTTTGACAGCCACATTAGGGAAATACGATAGGAACAATCGGGGCGATTGTTGCTTCGTTGTGACGTCGAGAATCGGGCGATCAGGTCTTCAAGCGAAAGGCCCGTCGGCCCGTTCCGGCACTCCTAATGCCGTTTGGCACGCGTGGTCGCAACCAAAACCTTCCAAACCTGCGAGTTCTTGAATAGTGAATTTTTGTAGCACAAAGTTTTGTTTGTTGCAGCAACCAAATTTAATGCTGAGTCTGGTAACAAAATGTGACGGCGTGCAGCTGCCAGAGAGCAGGATGCTAAAGTTTTTCTTTAGAAAAATCTCATGCGAAGAGTAAATATCCTTCTTACGCGTACACTTTGTTGCCTGTCGCCATTTCACTCCAGGCTTTGCAATGTGCGTACGGTTCTGTAGCATCCAGAGTTTGGTTCTAATTACCCAAATTTTATTCTAGTGTGTGTGGGCGTCGGGAGGAGAGGACGGCCGAGTGAGGCGCGAGCGGGGGCCAGCCGGCAAGGAAAGAGGAAGAGCGTGCTGCGCGAGGCTGGGGTGGCTGGGGCCGGGCAGGAACGATAGAGCCGTTCTGGCTGGTCTGGCCCATGGCGATTTCCGGGAGCATTCCACCAGCGAAGTTCGGATCAGGACCGGCGGAAGCGACGAACCCTGACCATACTGGCCTAGTCCATAACGATCCCGGAGTGGTTCCGCAGCGAGACTCTGGCAGTGATAGCCCAGAACAGCTAGCCTACGCAGCACTGGCGTGGAAAGGGCGATCCGCAGGCCTGGACACGGGCTCCGACTGTGAGCTCTGAACGACGGGCGACAACTAGGGTCGGCGGGTCCGGAGTGCCGGCTCTCGAAGACGGGCAACCGGGATGTACAATAAACCCATCCTCTGCCTTCTTCTTGTATTGTGTTACTTCCTGGGAAACGAGCGAAGCACAGGCCGATCGGGCGGCCACAAGTAGTGAAGACAACTCAAACTGGTGTCCAAATGACAACTCTACAATATTCTCTCAGCACTTGGATCTAGCAAGGCTCCCGATTAAAAAAACCGCATAAAAGAACAAGGGACGCAGGTACACACGGGGACTGCTGAAATCGGGGTCGCCGCCGCTCGCAACGGCCCGACGGGAAAACTGGCCGCCCCATTAACAGAGACGCCTCCGCTTGTGGCGCAGAATGCAGTCGCTCTCGTGGCGCCGCCTGGCCATTGCCGGCTGCCTATAGTTGTTCATATAGACTTGATTGCTGGGCAAGTTACAAACATTGCCTTCCACTTGTAAGCTGGACGCAACCCACTAATTATTTTTCAAGAATAAAGATACAAACATGTTTTAGTCAGTGCTGCATCTTGTGTGCACTTGCTTGAAATTTCTTACTAACACGGTGTTCAAACACCTATCTCTGGGAGGTGCACTTGGCAGTAACCTCTGAAATTAACTTGTGACAGCAGGCTTGAAGAAACTCATTGAATGTGGAAATATTTTGAAAAATATTTTTCGGACTTGCCTTGTTAAAATGGTTCCATAGCATAAGTCACAAGTTGGTTTCACTGTTTAGTGCCTGCCAGAATGAATCTGAGTTACCTGCACTGTGATTAGTTTGCAGAAATCGGGAGGTTTAGTTTGTCATTGCATTCTGTTCAGAACCTAATCACATTCCACTTTTTTTTCCAGGATCTGTAGTTCTTCATATGGACTTGATTGCTCTGAAAATCAGAGATTGCCTTCTACATGAAAGCTGGAAATGGCCCACTAATTATTTCTTAAGAAAAAAAGGTATGAACATGTTTTACCTAGTACTGTATCTTGTGTGCACTTGCTTCAAATTTTTAACAGTGTTTAGGCACCTGCTAACTGCTGGGATGTGCAGCTGGAGTTAACTCCTGAAAGTAACTTGGCCTCACAACCTAATCACATTTTATGGGCACTAGATATTTAATCTGAATTGTTCCCGCATCAAAACTTAGTTGGCGTGTTGTCCGTAACTTGCGGCGGCAGAAAGCTGCAACTTTTAATCACTGAGCTGCACGTCATGCGTGACAATGGGAATCATTCAGACATTACAAATTAGCTGCCGTGAATCATTCAGACATTAAAAATTAGATGCCGTGAATCATTTAGACATTAAAAATTAGCTGCCGTGTTGTCCACACCTTGCAGCAACGGCTAGAGCCTGTTGAGCTGCTAGCTGCAGTGCTCTAATGAAACGGACGTCTCGGGGAACAATAATTATATTAGTAAAATGCTCTACTTATTGTTCACTGAGACGTCCATTTTGTTAAGTCACTGCAGCTCGCAGTTCAACAGGCTCTGGCCGTTGCTGCAAGGCGCGAGCTACGCACCAGCTAATTTAAACGATTCCCGTCGTCGTGCGTCACGTGCAACTCGGTGATTGAGAGTTGCGGTTTTTAGCCGTCGCAAGTTACGAACAACATGGCAGCTAATTTTTTATGCCGGAACAATTCACGTATCCGTGCATCACGTGCAGTACAGTGACTGCGAGTTATAGTTTTCTGCCTTGCTTCTAAGGGTCAAGTTGCGGGGAAAACCGCTGGGCCTCATTACTGTCATGCACGTTAATGCTGTGACCTTGATGGAAGACAACGGTAATTGTACCAGCATCAAAAATCAGGTGGCAATTTCTATTAATTTGTCGGATTTTTTTTTTTACAGTGAATGTACTTTTTTGTCAGGATTCCATGAGCTTGGATTGTGTCTAACTCTGGACCAGGAATCTCCGACGAGTCCAGCGTGTAATCCACGGCAAAAGGCCCTGTAAAGCGCTATTTGTAAGTGCTTTTTATTCTAATAGTCCGTGAGAGACGTTATGATTGGTTATTTTTGTGTTCGAAGTCATGTTTATTTCATTTTTGCTGTTAAAATATGGCTGTCTTCTTGGTGGTAGATGTGTGCTGTAGTAAAGTTCTCCCAGTAGGTCCAAAGCCGAATGCCACAGATCGTTGAGTTAGTCCTTATTTGCCAAGATTCGGCATGTTGGGTGCGAGTGGAGTGTCAGTTACGTCACTGCAATATTTGAATATCTTTGCCAGTAATTGTCTTTACTCAACGAGTTTTTTTTTATGTGACTGATTTATTTTAATTTCTTGATTCATTCGAATGTCATGTTCTGTTTAACTGTCATGTTCTTTCGTATAACAGGGTATTTATTTGACTTACTTTAGTAGTACATTTGACACTGGTGAGCTGAAGAGGGAGGCCAGCGGTTTGATTTTTAACTTGTAAATAATATGGGTACATTTATGACTACATATTTCTGTGCCGCAAATACCGTAAGCCTTAAAACATTTTTTTTTGTTTTTAAATCAACATACAAATATAGGCGTGAACTTAAATGACAAGGTTGTAATTATCAGTTCTTAAAAACCCCTGAAAAGAAAAAAAAATTTTTTTTTAAGTCTGGTTGTTAAAAAAAATTTAAGCGAAAAAAAAATTATTTTAGAGAAATATTGATGGTGCGAGGTGCCTTGCAATTAAGTCAGTAGTCACCTCCTTTCAACTGCTTTTCTCTTGGCATTCGGGTGTGTGGAGGAGAGGTGGATCGGCTTCGCCTTCACTTTGAGGTGGAAAGAGCAAATGACCATTCTGCGATGTCATGGACTTTGCCCGCATAATTTCATATCAATCTTTTGCCGTCAATATTGCTCTAAACTTTTTTTTTCACATAAAATTTATTTTTTGACACGTGCGTCCCAACCAAACTGCTGAAAAGAAATTTTTTTTTTTTAGAGGCCCTTTAAGGTTAGATTAAAAGTTCAGGGTCACTATGATGTTGCGAGAGTAGGCCTAAGCAATTTATAGATTCACCTTCCTACTATTTGAAAAAAAAAAGAGCTCTAAATTCGATTTTGCAGTGCATGTGGCTGCACCTCCATTCAGAGTGGTGCAACCAGTTCATTCACATGCAACGAGAAATTTAGAGCCCACATCTATTGTGCAGCTAGCTGCATGATGAAGTGGCACACATGAACAGCTTGCTGACTATCTAGTAGTGTTGGTTGTGGTGGGAGCTTAAGCACGCCACAATGCATTCTTTGTTTTGTCATGTGGCTCATTTATCAATTATTTTAACTCTTGCGTACCAAAACCTGTGTGTTCTTGGGTTGGGCTACTTTTATATATATATATATATTTTTTTTTTTAGAATTTGTGCATTTTAGTGTGTATAATTGTTTTTTTTTTATTAAGGTTAAATGGTACTTTATAGCAAATTAGCTCCTTGTAGAGCTGAAATTACATTTAATTAATGGTCTCCCCAAACTGAGATGTTACATGCATTCGCTAGCTTTTTTGTGTAAAGTTGTAAAATAAACTATAATATACGGCAGTCAGCACTGAAACACAATAAATTGTTCACGCTAATTAATCTATAAAATTTTGACAATTCCACTTGGACAAATCCAGATGTTAAGAAATTGCATTCATCCTACCCTTTGGGAAAGTCTGTATAAATATAGAGCTATGTCTTTTGCCACTGTGGGCAGAGGCCAGCTGAATTGCTACCGTTTGGAAGGTGGAGGGGTGATGTGCAGGGAAGCTAAACACTGTCCCCCTCTCCCATATTGTCTGCTAAATTGTTTCAAATGTCACGGAAAAGGGGGGGGCAACTGCCCCCTCCCTTTGTACCCTGTACCCCCTGCCACTGGCAGGGGGTGCCAGGCATGTAGCCAGGATTTTGTTTCGGGGGGGCCCGCCCATGATAAAATGCTGTATGAGGGGGAGGGGGGAAAGGAGGTCCCAGCAAAATGGAAGATTTCGAGGGGGGCCTGGGCCCCACGGACCTCCCCCCTGGCTACGTGCCTGGGGGGTGCTAACTTGGGGATGCGATAAATGAATGCAACCACTTATGGCTGCCATTGCATACAAAGGAGAAAATAGAAAGAGAGGGAGAGAGATGGTGGATTATCTTTCTCTTAGGTGTTCATGTCAGAAGGGGTACTAATGGTTTTGGATGGTTAAGGCTGAGCGAGCTAGCCATGAGTGCTGCTTAAGTGTTCGGTTTGGACTCTTGTTCAATCGGCAAAAAAGCAAGTCCCAGACAACTATTCAAGTATATCCTATGAATGGCTCCTGGGATTTTCGAAAATGGTCTATTGTTTTGCAAATGAGTGCGCTGGTATTAACTAAGGGCACTTAGCAAGCTGTTTACTCTTTTTTAATATTGCTGACTTTACATTTATGCATTCATTCTTCACAGGAGGAGGAGCACGACGGATCGACCTGTCCGGTGATGCGCATTGATGAAGAGGACTCAAGTGCCATAACTCTGGTGTCGGAGGACCACTTCTTTGAGGTGACGGATATTGTGGCTGGTGCTGCGCTCGTTCTTGCGCTGCACTGGGTCCACGACATATCTTACCGTCAAAAAGCAAGCCGGTCACTCGCAGTGATTGGGCACTTCATTGGTTTGAAGTACAAGATAAAGTCGGTCCTGGCTTTGGATCTGATATCAGAGTTAGAAACTTTTAGCCAAAGGGTTTTTAGGTGCCAGTTTTGCTTTTTTTGCCATGTGCTGAAATTAAAGTCTTGGTTTATTAAGCTCTTTTCTACTGTTTTTGTTCTTTCTATGCTGACTTTTCATGAAGACGTGTAGCCTCTGTACAGGCTCATGCTCTATGTGCCGTTCCACATTTCCTATTCAACCATCTTGTGAACATGTACATAGCCGCTTTTAGATTTTAGGGCTACCGTTCTTTGCAAAAGAGTTGTCCCTAGTTGTACGCAACAACTCCTGCAATAAGGCCGAAAGTATTCCACATTACAGTGAAATCAAGGGGGGTATTGACATTCATAAAATAATTGCAAAAAGAAAAGTACAGTGGTTGCACTTCAACTGGCTAAGAATGCCAATTGCCAGTAGAGTTTTTTTTTTTTTTTTAGTTTTTCCCAGCACACTTTTTATTAACAAAGAGCCAATTTTACACTTATGTTCTTTTAATTCTCTTTTCAGGCATTTGTGTTACTTTTTACTGGGTTAAATTTCACCCAACAACACAACAAAAACAACATATAACAGTATAATTAAGCAGAGTTTGTGTGACCCCTTCCTGGAGAGCGTGTTTAATTCTTTTATAGAGAGTTTAGGCACCACTTTTAACGGGGGTGTACTTTATGCAATTCTTTGTGGAGAGTAATTAACTATTAAAGAGTTAACCACTCTTTGAAAAGGGGTCGCACAAACTGCTCAAGTGTGCTGTTATTTGACATCAACTCTTGCTAGAGAGCTTATTTAACTCTTCAGTACAAAGTGTAGGCAACACTTCTTATGGAGTTATATTTACTCTCCTCAAAATGGTCATCACAACTCTTACTAGAGAGCATGCTTAATTCTTTAATACGGAGTTTAAGCAACACTTCTAAAGGAGTTGTAGTTACTCTGCACAAACAAGTGAAATCAACTCCTGGAGAGTTTTTTTAACTCTTTACTACAGAGTTTAGACAACGCTTTTAATGGAGTTCTCGTTACTCTACACAAAAAAGTGAAATCAACTCTTCAGGGAGAGTATGTTTAACTTGAATACAGAGTTTAGGCCACACTTCTAATGGAGTTGTAGTTACTCTACACGATGGAGTGAAGGTAACTCTTCCTGGTGAGTATGCGTAACTCTTGAATACAGAGTTAAGGCAACACTCTAATAGAGTTGAAGTTACTCTACATGAAGGAGTGCAGGTAACTCTGCCTGGAGAGCATCCTTAAATCGTTAACAAGGAGTTTAGGCAATACTTTTGATAGAGTTATAGTCACTCTACACAAAGGAGTGATATTAATTCTCGTCAAAGAGTTTAGACAACACTTTTTATAGAGTTATAGTTACTCTACACAAAGGAGTGAAATTAACTCTCACACTTACACATAAAAAGAGTAGTCCTGACTCTTGCAAAAGTATTGGCGTGACTCTTTATAGAAGAGTTAAGTGAACACTCGCATGGGAGAGTTAAACGGACTCTAGTCGTTGAAGAGTAACCGTTACTCTTCATAGAGAGTGCGGTTTGCGACAACTCAGATACTCTCCAAAAAGAGTCGAGTCGACACTTGTCGACTCCTTTTTTTTTTAGAGTGTAGTGCGCGTAGTTTTTCCTGTTGTTTATTGGCACTGCCTTTAATATCCAGATTTTCTCTTCGGGGATTACGTAAAGACGCGCAGAAAGTACGATCCTTTATGCCCGAAGTCTGCGTGCCTACTTTATCGTAGAGCATGGCAACAGCCGGTCACTGCCGATTATGAATACAAGCCAGCAAACGAAAATGCGCCAAACGGGAACGAAAAATCCCCAAACACTCATCGCATTTCCGAGCCAGAACGGCCATGAGAGCTTAGTCGTTCGCTGTTCTCCTTTCGTATGTGACAAGAATAGGTCTTCGTACGCCGTGCTGGAACATAATTAGGGCACGGGAAATCTCGTTCTATATACGAGACATTACGGAATGAAATATTTTAGAATTATTTGCAGGAAATGCTTTTTTCTCTTTACGTTCACAGAGAAAAAAATAACTTGGCTACCGATGGTCGTCGGGGCTTTGTTTGTTCTGCTGTCGAGGCACTTCCCGAGCAGCAGTTATTGAGACAGGGAGAAGAGAGAACGGGGATGTAATTCTTCATGGCGGAGAATAATGTTCACACTAACCCGATCGCAATGCGTTATACGAGGGCGAGCAGCCTTCAAATTTATCTTTTCTGGGCGTGGACGGAAGATTACATGCCTTCTTTTTTGCAGTTTGTATTACTCTTTAATTAACAAAATATCACCGTGTTTCATAAAAAGAACTGAAAAAGACAGATATAGCGTGTGCTCGATCCTTCCGCTGCTCACTCCAAATGGGATCACGGTCTTTCCTACTTTGATGTTTCCGACTCCAGGAAATAATTGATTGTATCTCTTGCGTTCACTTTCGTTTGGAATCAAATATTTATTTTGCGAAACTAATTACGCTCACTTCGTCCTAATAAATGGTTTAGGTTACGAAGATTCTGTATGGAACAAATTAGAAAAAATAAAGGAGACAGAATTGCAGGAAATGGTCTCGTTACGAATGGTGGCCGACTGTACGAAAATACCCCGGTGCGGTTTCAATCTGCTCTTGGGATCTGGTTTCTCATCATAGCGAGTTTGATTACAAGAGTGACCTTGTGCAGAAATGACCAATAATAGGGCATACCAAATGGAAGAAACAAACAGATAAGACGAGATAAAATAGAAAAAGAGATGATACGCGTCACAATTTTATTTGTTCTTTTGCTGCCTTCCTGCAGGCCAGTCATCTCGATAATGTGAATAGTCGGGAGTTTTGTTATAGACAAAGATGGCAAAGGCACGAAAGCGAATTACATCTAAATTTTATGGAGTTAATTTTGGATATCCCCTATAAACACGAGGTGGTATTTGGAACGGTAATAAAATCAAGCGCCCAAGGAAACGTTTTTTTCTTTTCTTTAGTTTTTTTTTTTTTTTTGTGAGCTGCAGTTTTTAATTATGGGAGAGGATGCTGGCCACACTCGTTGTCAGCACGCGCTTAAAAGGTCTCTGCCACAATAATGGGTTGAAATGTTTTTCCGCTTTCCAACACTGGTTGAGACCACGGGTAAATTCTGTTTTGTATTTAATTGAAGATAAGTCGGTTTTTCTCCTCTTTCGCAACGTGGAAAGATGAGAAGCCTCATCTGATAACACAAACGCGCATGTTTAGCTCCGTATGACCGGAGGTCGAAAAACGGTTAGCCACATGTGTGGACTGTTCTGAAGGGAGTTTTTCGGCAATCTTCGGGTGACAAGACGACGATTTTCACGGAATCGTTCGTGCAGCTGTCAGTCCGTCTCTCCGAAGTACAAAATATCAGGGCAGCCTGCGCAGGAAATGGCGTAGATTACATTGGCCGATTTTCAGGTCTGGTTGTCGGGAATTTTGAGTGTAAGCTGCTGTGGGGAGGCGAGATGCTTGCAAGTTTGGCATTTGGGTGCATGACAGGGCGTGGTGTCAGGTATAATACCGACAGGTTCTGGGTTGGTTTTCGCTTCCAGGCTGCTTTTGACGAGATGAGTGCGGAGGTTTAATGAACGGCGGTAAGCGACGGAATTAAGAGAATGCTTGGAAATTAAGAGGGAGACGTGCAGGGGAGATGTCGCAGACAGGAGTTTCTGAACAAGTTTTGGGATTTTAGAGTGATACGTTAACTACAAGTTTTTTTGTTTTTTTTTGTTTTTTTTTTGTCTTTAGGACGGGGGTTGGCGAAAAGGGTGTTATGTCTTGTAATCTTGAAGACCCGTCGTTTAGCCCTCTCGAGCAAGTGGAGGGGGTAGCCCCGGTTGACGAAGAAAGCAATCAATTCAATCTCTCTGTTTTTGAAGTCAACAAAGTTGATGCATATACGCCTCAGGCGAAGGAACTGTAAAAATGGAATGGAATATTTTTGAGATCGAGGGTTGTGGGAGGAATAGAGCCGGTAGCTGTGGGTGTCTGTGGGTTTATAATGAACGGAGGTTTCAAAAAGATCCTTGCCCACTGTTATGCGGAGGTCAAGGAAAGTCACAGATTGGGATATTGATGATGTGGACTGTTGAGAAGGTGCGCTTTCAAGAGGCTCTGAATAAGGTTGCGACGCTCGCTGGCGAAAATGCTCGGCTGGCCGAAATGCGGCGCAAGAAGCGGAAGTCGACGCGTTTCTGTGTGCGACAAAGGCTACGGCAAAGCGGGCTCGGTGAGCCCGCTTCGCCGGCAAAAATTAAATGAAGATCCACTGGTGGATTCTTTGAAAATGCGTTACCTTAGCAAGACCCTTAGAAAAGCCACACGCGTCTCCCTTTCGGAAACGCCAACACTGAGCCAGTAACCAAGCCGAAAAGACGCAGGTTGTGGCGACCGCCACTGTGTTGCCGGTCTGCCCCGATGAAGCAGGTCCGGCTCCGCGATGAAGGTATGTGTCCGTGATGAAGAATCTGTCCTGGGTCGAGCGCACTCTCGCTGCTTCCGCTCTTGCGCTCCGCCGGATTCGACTGCCACCGCCGGCGCCGTCGCGTGCTCCCTTTTTCTTCTTTTTCCCTCGCGTCTCGACGTATGTCTCTCTTCTTCTGCGTCCCCTAAAAACCCTACAACCCGCAAAGAACTAACTAAACAATAGATAAATGAGGAGAAATAGATAAACAATCATAAAGCATATCAGAATAAGCGTAGCGGACCAGGCCCCCTGCCACATCTATTGCTATAGAGATTTTTTTCTGGTGATTTAATTATAATTCGTTCCACCTCAGATGCTACATAAACCTTGATATTACAAAAATGTATGGGTTTTTTCTTTGTTTTAATGCGAGAGCATGAAATGGGGTCTCATTGAGCGAGCTGACGTCATCATTTTGAAGCGCGGAAACCGCTCCTGGTTTCCGCGATCCCAATAGGATCGGTGCGCCTTCGGCTCCATTGGCTGGCGCGCGTCGACGGGGCTCCCACTGGCAACTGCACTATGGCCTCCGAGATCCCGAAGCGCGCTAGTACGCAACAGACGACAAAGGGAGCGGACGAGCAGACGACAATGGAGCGGACGAGCAGCTTGCATGCTTTCGCATACAAGGCTTATAAGAAATACTCTGGTGTACCTAAAGCTTTTTTTAGTTACACTCGTAACACACAGTTCAAAATGTGTACTATTTACAATGAAATTATTACGCTGGCATAGAGGTACACATGTGGCCATAGATTCTAATATGTTCAAAATGGAAACAAAACTGTATTGTATTGTATTGTATTGTATTTCCGACGAACTTGGACGACATTTCCAACAACATTCCTAATACTAAAAATGATGTGTATATGTTTATATAGCCGCAAGTTAGTCAGCCTCGATGGGCGTCTGGTGCCTCAGTTGTAGATGGGAAATTTAGCCAATGCAGTACAACCGCTACCCTGCGGTCTGTGAAGTGCACTATGGAGTAGTGATACGCGACCGCAGTACTGTACGATGCTCATCCGGATCAGAACGGGCCGGGGGGGGGGGGGGGGGGGGGGGATTAAACCACTGCCTTCCAAGTTGCTGGATGGCGCATTAAGCAGACGGGAATGAAGCCAGCTGAAGTAAGCGGGTTGTCACAGAACTAAGCGCTTGAAAGGCTTTTCATCTCTTCCGAGTGCTGAATCGAACAGCGTTCAGGGTGCTGGATTTTTGCTTGTCATCCCAAGAGAGCCTCCTTGTTGAGGAGTTACAGCGCATGCGGACCCGAGAAGTCTCCTGAGAAGCCATTCAATGTGAACATTTTGAGATTTTCGTTCATCAAGTGGGCGCATGTCCCACGTTCAAATGGCTTAATCTCAGGATTTAATTCAGAACGGGAGTATTAAAACCCAATCAAAGATACAGAAAAGCATGCACCAAAATATCGTCTGAATTCGCTAAGTAGGACAGCACAAGCCCGACTTCCGGGACAAGCATCGAACTTCCGGTGGCTTCCCTTACGCCAGGCTCAGAGAGCAGCTATGCGCCATCCAACCCCCTATAGTGGAGATCAGTGGGACGGACGCTCGCCCAGTCAGTGCTTTTGGCAAGGGAAACATTGAAGAGGAGTAGGAGGATTTTTCAAGGGGGGTGAGAGTGTGTCGGAGGATCAATCAACGGCGCTACTTTCAGTATAGAGGGGCTTTAGTATACGCTGCTTTACTTCGCCTCACCCTACACTCTAAAAAAAGCCCGTGCGTTTACTTTCCCGCACAACACTCGGAGAGCCAACCCATGCAACTTAGAGAGGCGGCTCAGCGAATGACGATGCCGAAACATATGTTTAGACCAAAAAACGCAGTCTGAGTTGTGACATTAAGCAATGCAGAACGTCACGCTTGCATTGCTTAATGTCACAACTCAGTCAGCGTTTTTTGGTCTAAACATATGTTTCGGCATTGTCATTCGCTGAGCTGCCTCCGTAAGTTGTTGTGATTGGCTCTCCAAGGGTTGTGCGGGAAAGCAGACTCACGGGCTTTTTTTCAGAGTGTACGATGGACTAAAGGCAGAAGCTATGGACCGCCAGATGCAATCACGAGCCACTTACAAGTTGCGTGGTATTTCGCTTCGATGCGCGTATCGGCACCCGCGTCTCGAATGACTAATGGGGAGGGGCGGACGGTAGTTTGGATTGAATAGCACTGAGTGACTCAACAATTTTACATTACAAAACAAGCTATGTCATACAGGCCCTTTGCAGTGTCGAAGCTATAAAATGATGCAGCGCTTTTGGACTCGGAGGATCATTTGTGCACCCCTAACCAATGCTAAGCGTGTCATATTTCAGCTTGCAACTTGATTGTACCTTACGGCCCGTGGCTTTGGCCTTTAGTCCATCGTAGGATGAGACGAAGTATTGTATAAAATGTCGTTAAATTTTTCTTTTCATGAGCGGGATCAGCCAAGCGGTGCCAAGATTGCATTGTCGTGTCACTCGTCGCCTTTGAGCGTTTGTTGTCACCGACTAATGGAATTATGCACTGCCAATACGGCGCCAACTTTGGGCTTTTTTTTTTCTTTTTGCGTGATTGGTTGAGCCGCTGATAGCGCCGTACGATGCACTTTTGGTAACGATGGATTGATTCCATCGGATTGTAGCTATGGATTCGGTCGGTCTTGATCTGAAACGGAGCACAATTCAAGGGGTGGGGGCTGTCAACTCCAGTCGTGATTCCTCAAAATTGCGTCACTTGACGTGACCAAAAAAAATAAAAAATAAACGGGGCAGCTTAAATAAGTATCTGCATTAGGCTAGCAATCGCTCGAAAGCGTTTAGGGCCGACCAGTTGTGGGCGTGCTGTGAAACGGGTATATGTAGGTCTGTCTTGTTCGGTCGGCGTTCTTGATTTGCTGGTCATGACGCGTAGACGAATTGACACGCTCGTAGGTCAATGCCCTACCACGGAGGAAAAACACTGTACTTACGCCATACTGACTAGTCGACACGAGCCGAGGTCGACGAAACATAATTCCGGACTATAACGTCTCGTTTTAGAATACCCTTAAATTAAAACAAAGTTTCACGATTCGATGCCCTTTTGTCTTGCCAGCAAGAGGTCCAACTCAGTCCAAGTAACAGAGAAGTAATTGTGTTTTGTGAATAGAGAAAGTTTCAGCTAGCTTGAGCCGTGACTTAAAAGAAAGCTGGTGCACGCTACATGAGTCTAACCGACGCTGTATTGTTCACAGAGCTATTGAGCTAGTTGAAATATTATATGCAGTGTGCCGAACTGGGGCTAATTGAGATAAATTAATTAGCTATTTATTACATAAATATTTGCATGCTAAACTTCTTCTACAAAAGTTGTTAAACATGTTGAAAAAAGCTCACATCGTATTGTTTCCATCAAGGTAACCTTTGTGAGGGAGAACTCTTTTGAGGTTTGAGGGACAGCGACACGGTATTTAGGCTCGCAAATGTTTTTATTTGAATATGACTTATAACAAACCAACTACCCAGAACACAATAAGCTGCTCGAATTTAGTGCTGTTGCTTTACTTTGCCCGAAAACCGCCGGTCGAGAAATTGCCGGTTTGAGGTGTGCTCTTTCCCTTTTTCGCGCTCATGTGCCGTTCATACTAGCATACCCAGTAAATAAAAAAAGAGGCAATCATTGAATAATAAAAAGAAAAAAATACAAAACCTATTTTTTGTGTCTACCTCAAAACTCTAAATACATTAACTAAAAAAAAAAGTTATAGAGATCACAGGAAGTACAGGTACTACGTCATTCTCATTGTGGCGACGTATCGCGAGCGGGACGACACGATGGCAGCGCATGACGGGCGAGGAACCGCTGCGACGCTTACTCTTGTTCGGGGTACCGGTCAATTTGTCTCGCTTTGAAAGATACATTTTCGAGCAATCAGAAAAATTACGATTTATTCCGTATGATACGCTCGAGCACCAAGCCGGCAATTCGGACGAAGACGAACTTGCGGTCTGGTAGATAGCAACAAAAGCAACGTGATTTCTGGCAGCTCTCTCCCCCTCCACATTTCCCCCACAGCCGTATACGTAGAGAGTTTGGCCATTCGTTGAGAAGTATAGGAGACCAATAAGGAGGCGCCATTGGCCGAAAGCGGGCTGGGCATGTTCCAGGGCGTCTTCACAAATTCGAATGTGACCAACCAGAAGCCGGAAATAATACCCTGGCGGTGGTCGCGAGAAATAAACTAGATACGTGCCTCGGAGTAACTCTCGGTGACTAAAATATGGTACACGTGATGTTTCAATCACGCTCGTCCAAAATGATGGTGGAAGAGTGCGACTAGCGGAACGATCGACATAATCTTTACGACAAGCTCCGAGGGCCGGGGATCTGCCGTCCGAGCGGTCACACTCTGTCTGAGCAAAACAGAGTTGAGCGGCGCATTCGTTTCTTACATCTTTCTGCATGATCATGATCAAAACATCACGTGCACCCTTTTTTCAACCACAAAGAGTTACTACACCTCACTCTTACGTGCTTATTAAAACCATAAACGAACATATACTTTTGATCAGAACTGTTTCTCGCTACCACCGCTTGGATACTGTCTGGACACCATATTTTTGTTTCTGTCATTTCTGTGAAAAAAAGCCCGTGAGGTTCAAAAAGAAATCATGTGACTGCCAGCGTGCAAACTCCGATGTTAATGGCCAGGTGTCGCGTGGGATTTTTCATATGTCGCGTGTTTCCTTCAAAGCTAGAAAAATTTAGACCTACGAAGGTTACCTTGAACGAAACGACACGATGGGGTGTCTCTCAACACACTCTGCAACTTTCCTATTGAAGAATTTGCAAATAAATTAATATCTAAATAGCTCAATATTTGCCTTTTGCCTATTAGCCCGTTTGGCCGGGCATCGCAAGCTATCTTGACTTGGTCGATAGGACTCTGAACAGCACGGCGTAGAATCAACTGCTAGTTGATTCAACACCACTTTTTTTTTTTTTTTAGTTTAGTTTTTTTTGCACAAGTTAATTGAAACACCGATATATGTTTAGACTACGGGAAATTATACAGTCAGAACTAATGGGCGCCTGGGGTCTCCGTTGTCGATGAGAAATTTAGACATGCGGTGCAGTATCACTGCTAACCTGGTGTCTTTAACGTGCATCGCGCACTATTTATACACGACCGCACGGTTTTACGATGCTCATCCAGATCAAAACGGGTAGGAATACAAAACACAGGATCAATGGCTTCTGCAGTGCGAGCACTCACTGCATGTGCTCAGAGCTACGGTTGTTGCGTTCGGGAGGGTGGCGACCTCAGGCGCGGAACCAAGAGTTGGGGCTGCGGCTCGCTGCTACCATGGCCCCGAGGAAACAGGCCTGGAGTGGGAGTACTGAAGGAGAACTTTTATATACAGTGAATATACAAGAGCATGGTCGACTAATTAATCGGCAATCGGCATCTGCAGTCGGCGGCTTTGGGCTCTCTGAGCCCAAGTTATATAGCCCTTCGAGGGCGAGAAGGCCCTCTGAGAGAGAGGAGCCTTCCCCGGTGTTGGAGTGTTCACGAGGTGTCCGAAGTGCGGGGGCGGCTGAGGCAATTTCCCGGTGTTCTTTCAGCGAGGGGCAGATGATGTAACCCCTCGACGTTCTTGCCGCGCTCCAGTGGCTGATGTAAGGAGTCGACGTTCTTGCTGAAACTCAACACCGACAGACCCACACACACACAGGCACGCACACGTACGCCGGTGTTTCTCCTTGCGAGGGCCCGCGATTCCAGATGGTCTCGTGGCTTCAGGAAGACGTTCTGTTTTTAGTTTAAAGCCCCCAGTGAAGGCCGCCGCAACACGGTGTGCTAACACCCTGGACCACCGATTTCCCCCTCCTCCCTTCCCCTCTACCCCTCACCCACGTGAAGAAAGAGCGTCACATACATAAACCGCTTAAAACGCTCCCGCAAAATTCGATGCGATTTAAAGACGTCCACTTGAACATTGTTGCTCCCGTTCCATCCTCACGCAGTTTCACCTACTTGCGGCTTGTATGAACCGATTTTTCAGAGGCCAGATTAGGAAAACATCGCTGCGCATGTCAGAATGACGAACTCTTATTGGCTAATTGAAAAAAACAATAATAACTGGTAGACCTCAATGTACCTAGCATTGATGTCTACTCACTATCCTTTCAATCAAAGCAAATCAGAGCTCGGCGTCGTTCTGACGTCACCGCAACTCCTGCGTAATAAGCAGACTTGCTCTCCGTATAGTAACTGAGAGGTTGAGAACGGCAGGACGTCTCTCTCGGATTCCCGGACTCCAGCACGCACTTGCTGATTTTAATCGTTCTTTGGTATGCGCGTGCACGTTAGAATCTCGCGAGAATTCGAACTGTTACCGAACTTCCAAAGTATGGAGCTCGCGCTAAAAGTGGGGCAGCTGTAAGACATCGCTACTGCTTTTGTCCTGCGGGTAACTGCAGAAAGTTTTAGATCAGCGATTTTATCCCTTCTCGACTATTTACGGACGTCGCTATAGAATATTATCCTAAATCCGGACTTCGAGCTTAACCTTTCCCCGGTGCATGGATTAACAATATATCTCGTATTGCCAGGTTATCTAAGTTGCACGATGGCCGAGAACGTCGGCGAACTCTCATCGGCTAATTGAAAAAATAGTAATAGGTAGACCTCAATGCACCTAGCATTTAGATCTACCCACTATCCGCCCGCTGTGATTAGCCAATGCCAACGCCCTGACTAATCGCGGCTGTCGCCCCTCTCGCCGACTTTCTCGCCGACTGTCTAATTTAGAGCCCATGGCTTGCGATCACCTCTGATGCAGGAATTGTGTTAAACCGTGACAAACTTGGGAAAAGTTTCCCCTTTCGCCTCTCGGCAGACATGGTAGAGTGGCCAGAAACGGAACACACCATGAATGCACCCCATCTTTTCGTTCAATGTTTTTGCTTAAGCAGGATATAAATTGAAACCTACTAGACGTTTGGTTATTTTGCAGCCTGCACTTTTCCAGCATACATAAGTATGCATTGCACGGAATTCTCATAAGAAATCTATCAGATCTTTCTACGAAGGCCCATATATTGTAGTTGCAAGGACGGCAAAGCTGTGCGTTGTTCTTATAAAAATATCATCGGAAGGCCTTTTTTTGCTTTTTTTTTTTGATCGCCTGAAACTTGCTTTTATTTCCTCCACAGATGCCACAGCCATTGCAAACTCAAGAAAATATTCTGCAGTTTCATCAACGCTTTCAGCGTTGAGGGAACTGCACATCCACAACCCCTTCCTTTACTCCCATCCCGATGCTTTCAGTGTATTATGTCGATCACATGCTGCGAGTTCTACCCTATTTAACAAATACATCTTTTGACTGACTAGCAAGGCTAGTTTTCAGAAGGTGGGAGGGGAGATATGCAGCGGATGTGCTACCATGATAACCACGACCAAGTGGGTCAGCGCGAGTTCGAATTACGAGAGAACGGAGCTGGAAATGCACGTGTGTTAAAGGACCAAACAGCCCGGCTGCCCTGCTCACTGTAAATGTTGTACATAACATAACAGTATCTATTAATCTCCACATTCTATCTACAAATTGATTTTATCTTTGCACATTGCGGCTTTTTGTCAGAAGAGAACATTTTGTTGAACTTGTGAGCTGATCTAAGTATCCAAATATTCTTGGGATCCAAGGAACAAAAGCAATGATCGCTTAATAGTTGTAAAAGTTCTTACATATGGACCCATTGCGTGCTTCAACAACAACAATGACATGAAAAAAAAAAGACTAAAAAAGCGCGGTTATCTTAAGGGTATCACGACATCAGCCTATTTTGAACATACCGCCAATTAACCTGTGGCGTGGCTGCCGTCCACGCCTATGCGGTCATTCCTTTTTTTATTCGCGCATTCGCTGTTATTGCAGAGCAAATAATCAAGGGACCAGGAGGAACACGAGAAGCAAATGATCCAGTTCCAAATGGCTTCGTGGGACAGAGAGAAGCCTCGCTAAATTCATTCTCACTTCGTTTAGAGAGACACAGCTAATCAAGAGTTCGGAAACAATCCCACGGGAAGAACAACAGGCAGGGCGTTGATTGGCTCACGTTAACAGGCAGTCACAAAATCGATGCGCGACATTCCATTGGCCAAGCAGCAGACCCTATGAGTCTTCCTGCCATCTGGTGACTATGCCTCGAAGCGCCAGAAATGCAGGTTCTGATACCACACGCTTAGTGGCGCCACATCTTGTGCTCGGTCGCCGGAAGCGGTTTCATTTAAATCGTGAAACAAGAATAAACAATATCATGCCTTAAATGTAATATATATATATATATATATATATATATATATATATATATATATATATATATATATATATATACATATATAGGGACCCTCCGGCCGAAACGTCGAAGAATAAATCGTCCGTTGTTGCTGTTTTCACTAAGGGTTTTTTCTTCTCAGTTATACCTCGAAGAACTGAAAATAAGATTCATAAGCGTTTTCAGTTTTGTCATAGCGAAGATTTTGTCCGATATATATATATATATCGGACAAAATCTTCGCTATGACAAAACTGAAAATGCTTATAAATCTTATTTTCAGTTCTTCGAGTTTTTGACTTCTAAAGGACCGAAAGCGGATTTGGGGTTTTTAACGATCGCCACAGTTCGCGTATTAGGGAGCTTCGCCAAGCTCAGATACCTGTCGCACAAGAAAAGAAAAAACGGTTTTCAAGTTTTGGTGTGAAGAGCCATCGAACTGGTTTAAATTTACAGTAAAATTCAGATTTATTATATTGTTTGTACCGGTAAATTTGTGCGTTCGAAAAGACAACATATTTTAAGTTCTAGAGGCAGGGCGCAGCCATTGGTTTCTGCCAGATGATTAATTATCTGTTCACACTTACTGAAAGTGTTAGTTGGATTTGATTTGACATATAATTAAGCGTGTTATATATATTATATGAAGATTTTCATCCACACGTACAGCTTGTCTACTTAAAGATAAAATAAAATCACAATTGCAAAAATTGCACTAAATTGAGTTATGAAAGTCTAAACTTCATGAACATTACCCTCTGAATGCCTTATCCAGAATACTGTGGTACCGGGGGCAACAAAAACTTTATATTACTGAATCCTAATCCGGCCGAGAGGCCTGTCGCGACATTTCGCCCTTTTCAACTGCCACTTCTCCAAGCACGCTAAGCCAATGAGATGCTAGGCTCGATTAACCCTTTCTATATTTGCTCTTCTGAAAAAGAAAAAAGAAAGAGAAAACGTCGAACGGACCGTGTAAAAGTAATATGTTCCACAAACTTAATGACAACCATTAGGTGCTCGGTTTTGAATACTTTTTGTTCTATTCGTGGACTCGCGGGTTCAACTGCGTGGTGTCACTTTGATCTCCCTATCGAAACCAACATGTTGAAGACATTCCAGCTGCTGTAGACACCAATTTAGCTTTGAGTATTCGCCAATAAATCAATATTTGGGTAATCAAGTGACGCCGTTAAGTTTGACGAGCGCTTTATATACAATTAAAAATATGTATAGTAAAGCAAGTTCACAAGAACGCCTACCGTGACCACAAAAAGAGACGTTAAATTGGGTACAGGTTTCACTCTTGAGGCTGAGCAAATCGTTTTAACTTAAAAGTGAGTGGCAGTCCTTGTTTCGAGGTTTTTGTCCACAAGCGGAGTAGCGAAAGTTCTTTATTGGACCAAAAGCCTTCTGCTCTTGGTTTGTGTCACAGCAGTAGGCCAGATGTGATGCATCACTTTTCGAAATAATATTTTTAGGCACTTCAGGGGCGACTAGATGAACGAAGTCATAAGCACGTTATTTTGGTTCGAGTTCCGTCAACCGGAGGTTATGCCAAGAGGCATGATCATGAGCGGTCTCCCCACGTCACGACACGCACCTGGCGCTCCTCCCTTTATGCCGTCAGAGCACGTATGACCCACTACGTCGAGGTCAAGAAAAATGAATGGAATGCTGTAAGTTTTGTCAAAAGTACTCGGTCATCCCACTTATGAACGAGAGCTCAAAACAATGAGGGGTTATTCAATGTCACGTTAAACAAATATCGAAGCACTAGGAGTAATGTTGTAACCCGATTTAACAGCGCTTTTTTGGTTACATTAAACGTTTGTGAACTTGCGTCAGTAGATATTTTACGTGATCCATGTGTGCTTAACTTTTTTTTTTTTCAAGTCCCAGCTTTCTTGTCCACGAGCACTTTGCGCCTTTGTGCCTTCTCTCTCTCTCTCCGGTTCTCCGCAAAACGCTGTAAACAATTAACTCCAGTAAAAAAAGAAATAATAATAATAATAATCTGCGTATATTGTAGTATTCTCCGAGATACCAATATACTTCAATAAAACAAAAATAATCAATATCAATGCGAGCCGTAGCGATGTGTACCTTTACAGCGGCAGCAGTTATAGTGGCCCGTACCCCGATTTTGAGACGGCGTGACCGTACACGAAAAGTTACCCCGCTAAATATGGCGAGAAAATTACTGTTACGTGATCTGGCGTTACGGGACCTACGAACACATTCAGTTTACCCGCTAAATTTAACGGAGAAATTGACGTCACGTGACTTATGCACCGATTCAGTTTCCCCGCTAAATTTTGCGGGAAAATTGATGCCACGCGGCTTGACGTCACGGGAACTACATACAAATTCAGGATCCCCGCTATATTTAGCGGAAAAATTTACGTCATGTAAAATTACTCTTGGAAGTTAATTAGATTACATTACTGATTACTTTTCTGAAAACTGCAAAAATGTAATTGAAGTACACTACAAAATACCGCCAGCTAAAAGTGATGAAAGTAATGTAAAGTAAGTACTTTACAATTACTTTCCAAAAAATAAAATTACTTCGAAAAAACTTTTCAATACTTTGAGGCAGTAACTTGTGCTAATTTTATATACAGTTTATGTACCAAAACTCAAATCCATCTGCTTTAACCGCAACAGTTTCATGCTCCTCAAAGTGAAACATACCAAAACAGTGGTTTTGCTGGCGCACACGACATAAATGTTAAGGGGGATTCAACCGGTATTTATTTGTACCCTTTTCCTCATAGATGGCGCAGAATTTTTCCGGAAGAACCGAGTTGCACGTTCGCAGCTGCGCATGCAGGTCGGGTGCTCGAGGTTAGCTCGGGCCACGGGCTGTTCGCCGCCGATCTCGAGCTAGATCTTCTTCGCCCTGCGTCCGGCGCTGCCGGAAGCGGCCAACAGGCGGCGCGAGATACGAGCCAGTATAGGCGTAGATTACAGTGGCTTACAAAACGTAGAATAAGCTCTGATTTCTAAATGGATTGAAAGTTCCTATCACGTTCGATATTATCAAAAGCATAGGGTGCGGCGTTGCGGCCGTTTGGACCATCACATTTTTTTACACTTATTTTTTGTTGCGAAGCGCGTGAAAGAGCGTGTCCCTGCACGCGTCTGTGGCGCTGGCTGTGGCATGGCGACATTTTGTTTTCGTCGATTTCTTTGTATTTTCCCCGTAAGCGCGTGCTGTCGGCATCGGGTACTACAAAGGGTGGCATCACTCTAAACAGAAGGTCATTGAGGCACCCTAATACACACAACCCATCTTTTTTTCCAGACAAATAAAGGGGGATTGATGGCCGAGTACAATAAAGAAAAAAAAAAAAAGGATCGGTGGCCGAGTGGGCTAGAGCACACCAGCTCGGAGAACGTGGAGCGAGAGCTCGAGCTGTATAACCCAGGGATCCTTGGCACGGCCTTTTCGATTTGGATGAGCGTCATACCGGCGTGCGGTCGTGTACCATTAAGCGTGTTTCACATGCAGCGATTATTATGCCTGATTCACATGGTGCGAATTTGCCTGCGATTTCGCAATTGCGACGCCGTTCTTGCGGCACAACGCAGTTGCGGTGCGAATTCGACTAATTCGCGACTGCGTATTTTGCCAAACTTTCCTTGCGAACGGCCGCTCTTGCGAAGGGGACGGACAGCCAATCAAACGCGGCTCGTGAAAGACGTCACGGTGGTCATAGCAACGTGGGAATCAAAAATACGAAAAATGCGTCACCTACGTCGTCGTCTTCGAAATTCGCTGCGGGGGTGGGGCGGTGGATATGCTTCTCCCAAGTGAATATTTTTCACCTGAGGATGTAAGCTTGAGTTCGGCATTAAAACGAACTGGCGTTTGCGTACCACGCAAGGGTTGTGGTTGCTTCCTTTGTAAAATTGCACGCGATAACAATTGACGCTTCTCTTCGATCACTTTGCGTAAGGGACTCGTTGCATAGTAAAAAAAATCCTTTCTTCAAATCTGCTTGCAGATGACGCAAAGGTCTGTCTAGAAACCGAGAAACGCTGAACAGCACCTTGTTATTAAAACAATTTGATAAAAATCTAGCTTCATATTTTTACGAAGTGCCAACAACTATTGATATGTAAACGCGCTGGACGCGTGCTACGCAGTGACACGCGTGTAAAATGGCTTTAATTACAAGGTGCCGATCAGCGATTCTCGGTTTCTGGACAGACTTTCGTGTCAGATCTGCAAACAGATTTCAAGAAAGGGTCTTTCTACTATTCAAGGAGTACCCTACGCAAATGTCACACGTGCCACGCGTGACATTTGTCATAGAAATCCTGTGGCAATTGGGTTTCGTGCATAGTTTCCGATTATTTCACCAACATGATTGTTTTGGCTTTCTTTGCATTTGGAAACCTGTGTTTCTTTATTTATATCGTTTCCTTTATCTTCAGTGGTTTTGTCATGTTCACAACCGCTAATATTGTTTTGAATTAAAAAGAAAAGCTAAACATTTACGTAAGCTTGTTGATGCTGACCTAGATTGAGAAAGTACAGAATGTGTTTTGCACGCACAAGCACACACGTTGTGTGTGTGCTCCAGCGTGTCGTTCATTTCATGAAAATCGGCTGATAGAACGCATTCTGTGTTAAGTAAAGACCCGATTGGGCAGCGTAGATCCAGTGAAAACAGTAAAATAGCACCTCACTCTGTGGGGAATCAGCCGGTACTCTGTCGATCTACTTTGGGCTATACCTGCCACAAAAAGTGTCCGCCAGTTTGTCCGTAAAAGAGGCCAAAAACCACTTCCCATTTCCTAAAAAAAAAAAAAAAAATGATTGATTTGTAGGCAACAGGTCCGGGGTGGAAATGAACTAGAGAGGTGACATGAGGCAGGGGTAATCCAGGAATAAATTTTTTATTGATCGCTTTAAATGTTGAAAGATAACGACTAACAAAAGACAGAAAAAGTTGCAATTACAAAAGAAAAAAAATAAAGTACAGGTTTACTTTTTTGGCAGACATCAAATGTGAATAAAAAGAAACATAACACGTTGCTGGAGTCATGGGGTGCACCGGCGCCAAAAGGCAAATATTTGCATTGTGCACCGGTGCTGCAAGGTCGCCCACTCATCTACGCACGCCGCCAACGATCCGAGTACCCCTTGTCAATGGCCAGACGAAATCGACCCCTACGTGACACGGAAGCTACAACGCAAGGCACGACCAGAAGGAAACTCACCGTGCCTTGTGTTATAGTTTCGTCATAACCACATAACCCGCTACATCACACCCCACACTGCACAGAGGGCAGATGCTACGCTTCTTCGGCGTGTACAAACACACTCCCTCTCAACACTACACTACCTCCAGCACGTTGCAGATCCACCTGAACCACCTAAATGCACATACTTCGGAGACTACTCAAATAACTCTCACACACCAAGTTAAAGGGAAGCTGAAGCGGTTTTGTATTTGAGGAAACACACTTAAATCGTCTTCGTTTCACCTCCAGGATCTCGAATATCGAAATTATTTCTTTTATAATTTGGTGCATGGAGGTTGCAGAAAATCATCTTCAAAGTACCGCCGAAGGCCCTCCTTCCAGGGGCGTGACGTCACAAAAGGAGTTTTCGGAATCTTCCTTCCAGCAGCGTCCATCAAAGCTATGCATGCGTACTCTTGCTATTTGTTTTTTGTAGGGGGGAATACACCTGGCAAGATAGGGATTGCATGCGCGGCTCTCGAGCGACACAAGCTTTGCGGTCGAAAGGCCCTCTAATGACGCCACGACGGGTCGGGTGTTTTTCGTGTTTTCTCACGTTTAGTTACATCTTCGGGGAAAACGAACGCGATATTCATATCTACGGGATAAAACTACGCTAATATAAAGCTTTATTTTTATTTTTTTTTTAAGGAGTGTTTTGGCTTCTCTTTAAGGACTCCGCGACAGTTCAGGGTCTTGCAGAACGTGCACTGAAAACACTCGTCTCACTTATCCAACCGAGGATCTGAGAGGACTGGGTCACTCCTCCACGGGCTGCAGAGTATAAATTACATCCACTCCTAGTTAAGCACATTAAGAGCGCACATGAACAGGGAGAGTCCCTAATTTCATCCCCCTCCAGTAGCACCGGTCTCGGTACAATACAGATGTTCCACTTCCTCTGTTCAAAGTACTAGTGGGCCTCACAGGGAAGCCGTCTCACACCAGAGCGCCCGTTCAAAAGTAGCTAACTCGCAGCGGCAGAATATTGTTGTAATGGTGGCCTCAGCTCCCTGTTCCACCGGAAATTGAGACATCTTCACACACAAAAACTTGAAAACTTTGTGATTTGTCGCCATACTACTGACACTAC
This sequence comes from Ixodes scapularis, assembly GCF_016920785.2. Classification (NCBI taxonomy): domain Eukaryota; kingdom Metazoa; phylum Arthropoda; class Arachnida; order Ixodida; family Ixodidae; genus Ixodes; species Ixodes scapularis. The sequence goes on from NW_024609868.1 coordinate 108,678,413, forward strand.
TTAGGATTTCAGTCTAGCGCTGTTTCTTGGCCATGACACTCCAGCTTCCTTTACAAAGTATCTCCAGCACAGGTCTCTCACTGCGGTGGCCATTGTGTTACATTTTCGGGCAGATTGGTTGACGTGCCGCGATCTCAGCCTCGGTAGGTGGAGCAACGCGTTTGTCTGTTGAGAGACCTTGCGCCACTGGCCATCAACGATGTTGCCGAAGTGGTCGACTTCAATCAGCATAGGCATTTAGCATGTGCAACTTGTCGTCTTGTAGGTAGTTGTGCAGTACACAGGCTGCGCGGACGACTCCAGTGGCGTGGTCTGGGAAGAGGTCGATGGGCCTGCGGAACATGCAAAATCTAGTAGCCAAAATTTCGAATGCGTTCTCGAAGCACCTTCTGAAAATGTGACAAAGACAACATTGTGATTTTTGTTATTATAATGCAAGTGCAACAATTCTGAAGGTTACCTCGCTCTACACAGTCGATTGTTGAATATTTTTAGATAATCGGTGAGGTATCAACCAGGACAGGGCCTCAGAAAGTCAGGCCTTAGTTCAGGTGCCTTGTCTCCAACGAAAACGTACGCGGCGATAACATGGGAAGATGGCAGCAGATTTGGTGGTGGACAATTCAAGGCACCTTGACTGAGGCACTGTCCTATCCTTGATGCCTTGAAGACGCCACCATCACTTTGGTGGCCATACGCTCCAGCGTCTGTTGCCACAAACCTCAACTTGCTGTCCACGACAGCCATCAGAATTAGAGTAGGTTGCCCAGAAAAGCCGAATGTTACGTCACTTCATGCGCTCATGTAAAACATGATATATGTTAAAGTAAATTTGCAGACCCATATACAGCACCGTGTAGTTATTTTACACGCTTCCAGAATCGGCAACGGCCTCGATATGTACGTGTTTTCCGTCAACGGCCCCCACACAATGAGGAAAATTCCGGCCTGTCTCAAAGTCCTCGGCCATTTCCTCCCAGTCTGTGATTCTTTATGGGAGCTAGAAGTACAGCACAAAGTTCACACATGGTTTTACGTTGTTATTTAAAATCAGTTCATGTAACCTTACCTTACCTATAGTAATACTGGTAATAAATGCATCCTCAAATATGAGAAATACTTGTTGACGCTTAACAGTTATGAATACTTTTGTAACTGAATCTGAAAAGCTGTGTGTCTGTTTTTTGTTTTCTCCCTCGCTCCGTTTTTTCTACGTTCAGCTGGAAACTTTCAGAAGCATGTTTAACCAACTTGCCCAGCTCCAGGCACTCACAACTTACTTTTGTGAGCTACCATATTATGCCCAAGTCAGGCCGGTGTAAGACTGCTTATACAAAAGACAAAAACCAGTCTGCAGACATCGATTGAACGGGACTCACTGACCCATCCGTGTTTCTAAAGCCGCGTGCCAGGCTGCTACTTTCATTGGTCGCCGTGCGACATACAAAGCAGGGGTGCTGCGGTGCCTCGAATTGCTATTTGTCTGCAAACTGTATTTGTAGGATGCGTAATATGTGGCCCGTCTTTCGAAGGTGGCGCAGTAATAGCAATGAGGCCCTCAACATCCTCAGGTCTGCAGCCCTCCTTTCCCAAGTTCGTCCCTATGATCATATATCAATGGCTCTCTGTTGTGTAAACTTTTTGAGAAACCATTTTTGACAGTACAGCTTTCAACATAATTCATTTAGATATTTCGGCTGCGCATATAAACCCATGGAACCGCAGAATTTGCCTCAATATTTGCGATCCCGTCTAGTTAGGAGCAGCTGCAAAGGACGAGTTTGCTGCAGTGATTTGTACACCCGACTCTTATAGTTATCTTCAGGTTGGGTGTGACACCCGCCCCCCCCCCCCCCCCCCCGAATGTCTTAAGCAATGTGTATAAACCCAATGCCAGCCCCTTCCAACACCCCCCTATTTATCTCCAGGTTGGGGGCGACACCCCCCAGAATTTCTTGACCAATGCATCTAGACCTAAGGCCACCCCCTGAATAGTTGCAAAACGCCCTGATTTAGAATTCTGGATGATTCCGTGGTTGGGTAGTGTGTGGAAAGAGTACACCAGGGCAAGGGGGGGGGGGGGGGGGACTTGAATTCATCACTTTCCTAAAACCACCACTGTGAGTCTTGGTGTTCGCAACGATCTGCATCTTTAAAGGCGGTATTTAGTGGACGCCGTATTGGCGCGCATTGTTCGCAGCTAGATCTCAAAAAGAACTGCCACGTACTGCTGGCAAAGATAAACAATCTTGACGGTGTGAAATATACTTTGCAGAAAGGTTGTGCAAATTCACTAACAGCGCGTGCTCTCAACAGCAACCGGCGCAAGCTATGGCCGCCAGTGAATACCACACGACCGGAATACCACCTCTATTTGAAGCATTTGTTTTCATTACGAGACGCCAGCGACTCTTTTACAGCGTGCATGCGATATTAAGAATACGGTTGGCTTTAGACAAGGCGCGTTTTTATTGGCTGTCTTTCCGTACCGTCGTAGCGGCGCTGGTGAAGTTACGAAAGATGTTTGACAATTGACGCAACTCCGATTATTTCATAATCGCATTGAACCTGCCTGTTTGCCGCAACAGCGCCGTCGCAACTGCGAAATCGCAACTAAAATCGCTCCATGTAAAACCGTCCTCGTTTCCACAAGTTGCAAAAAACGAAATTATATTTCTTTGCTAACCTTCATGTGTTTTGGGCGAAGCACCTTCCATATATGCGGACATCTCTCATGCACGATGGATGCCACTGTTGACACTCCAACCTTGAATTGCAGTGCAAGGTCCTGCATTGACGTTGCCAATGACAGGTACCTGAATAAAAACAAAACATTGTTGTGTATATTATGTCTGGAAGCCGAGAAACTAGTAATGAGTTCGCCATATAAACCAGTTTAATTGCACCTCGTATCCACTCCAAACAGTGCAGTTTAAAGAGAATACCATTTTACCTCAAAGTGATAGCAAGCCGCACCCGCGACGAAATGGGCTCTCTGACGACATATTGCTTCGTAAGCTTTGTTTCCAGGCGAGCGTGGAGTTTTTCAAAAGTGTTCGGCATTATCCATTAATATCTTCGAAACCGCTCCGGGTCCCTGTGCGGCATAAATAGGGTCTGCAGAGAAAAGTATGCCAGAAACACGCTCGCAGAAAAGCACAAGTCGACTTACCGATGAGTAAAACTCCGATTCTTTGGCTCTGTTTTGCGAGCACGGCCTGACCCACCATCACCGCGGGCTTCCGTTAGGAGCAGTAGTTTTTTTTCCGCAGAAGTAGGTATTCCTTTTTACAGAGCAGTCTGAACTCGTCGTCACCTAGAGTAGCGGCCATCATGCTCTATCAAAGTCAAGACGCGCTGCTACTTGCCCTCTTTCAATATGGAACATCGCCCATGTGACGAAGCCACCGGGACAACTGTTCGCCTTGAGCGACATGCCAAGCAACGCAAGAACTAGCTTGCTCAAGCAGTTATGAGCTCTGGCTCTCCCGGTGTCCTTGTCGCATTCGTCGTATTCGTTGTTTTTGTCATTTTCGTTGATGCGAATGCAGTCTATGCAGAAGTCTGAATCGACCCTAAATATAAGTATACCGCGTACTTTTTACCAGAAGCTAAAATATAAATCTGAAAATTTTATAATTTTGTTGAATGTCGAAATTAGTGTCCTGGAACGAATTCAAAGGCTCCAACCATGTGCTTCGCAAGTGCGGAAAATCGCATAGGTTCTCAATCAATGTGAAAGGAAACGCGAAATTTCGCATGTGCGGTTCAGCGCTTCACCGATTTCGCAGAAGAAAATCGCACCATGTGAATCAGGCTTAGGGCTCATTACACTGGATGCGGATCCGCGTTCGCAAAGCGGTTGCGAACGCGGTTGTATAAGGATTCAGTACAATTGCACGCACATTTGATGACATCAAATGCGCGTGCAATTGCACTGGATCTTTATAGACGATTGCAAGCAAGGCAACTGGCCGCCGCCGTGTCTCTGCTCGTGCAGGAAAGCCCGTGCAATTTCAAGTTTGCCAAAGCTATGATCATGCGCACGCTGCACGTGCTTGCACGCATGGGGCGCCAGTCGAGCGCCATGCTTGCAATTGTCTATACAACCGCGTTCGCAACCGCTTCGCGAACGCGGATTCGCTTCCAGTGTGAATGGGGGATTAAAGCGGCGCGATTTCTGCCGTCGCGGCGCTCGTGCCGCTCAACCGCTGGTGCTGGCCAGAGCGCCGCGACGGCAGAAATCGCGCCGCTCTAGGGCCAAAACCGCTGCATGTGAACTAGGCTTCACTGCGTAATGCACTTTAAAAACCCAGGCTACCGGTCGTGCTGCACCGGCTAAATTGCTCATTAAAGCTGGGAGACAAGACGCCCGTTGAGGCAGACTATGTTCTGGGCTGTATAAACGTACACACACCCCAATTCGTTTCCAGACAGATAAAGTAGCACCGGTTCATTCTACCGTGGCATAGTAAGATCACTGTTGAAGGAGGTGTTCATAATAGCATAGTAAACTTCCGAGGTTATTTATGAAGACACTTAAGTTATTTAGAAATTACTTTGATTTTGCCTAAAAATTAGAAAGGTGAATAGAAAAAAAGGAAACGTACGCCTCACATTCCGTAGAAACGTATTTTCTACCTATTGATGTCAAAATCGTCAAGATTCAATTTGCATTTCAGAGAAGGCAACTGTTTTGTGGGTTAAGAAAATATATTGTAATTGTTCACAATAATAAAAATTATGCTTCTTTATTTTTTTCATATCCACTCGCCACCAAACCAGGTCTACAGAAAATGATTATATCTGAAATAATGTTTCGTAAAATAAATGTTGTTCGGTATAAGTATTCTAGCCTTCTTTGCAATGCATTCAACCTTTTTTTTTTCTTCATATTAGGGTACTGCCGTTCGACCCTGCACGATTTACCGCTCATTCACACTGGAAGCGGATCCGCGTTCGCAAAGCGGTTGCGAACGCGGTTGTATAAAGATGCAGTACAATTGCACGCGCACTTGATGTCATCGAGTATAATCGCGTTCGCAACCGCTTCGCTGACGCGGATCCGCTTCCAGTGTGAATGAGCGCTTAAGGTGGTTACGAGCCACACTTGCAGCGTATGCAAATGTTTGGCCACGCGCACTAACATAGCACATACAAAAACTAGAACCAATAAAAATCTCGCCTTCAGAGCCTTATCAGGCCTTTCGCTATTAGTCAGCTGACGTCTAGTTACACGTGCAACACGTGCTGGCGTCTGCAGTCATGTAACTAGCTTGAAAAGAAAAATCAATTTTTTTCTATCTTATGTTGATTATTTACTTCTAATTGCTTACATAGAAGAGATGAGCGCATGCAGTGCATGCACTTACTAATGTTTTTGAACAAATCTTGTTTTTTGGCCCATGTAGATAATTTACGCATCGCGGGATGATTAAACTCTAAAAATGGGATGCCAGCAGTTGGAATAGAGTGCGAAAATCTGAGAGGAGGACGTCAGCTGTATCAAAAGGTAAGAACGAGAGAAGAAATTTCTCTATGAACGACGTCCACCTGAGCCTAATATTGTTAAAACAAGAACTGGCGTTGTGGACACCTTTAGGATTTATTTAATTGAAAAAGAAGCTGTCAAGCAAAAAGTAAAACAATAGTCTTATTTTTTTTTGCCGCCAAGTGTATTTTATTTATATAGATGTCACATGCGTCCACAACGTTTGTTCTATTTGTTTTGACGATATTACACTTAAGTGGACGCCGGCTGATGCTCTGCACAATGGCGGAACAACCGACATTGTGGAACGTGACAATCTGAAACTTTGGGTGATAATCCGAAATGCAACGAGCCGGGGGGGGGGGGGGGGGGGCGGAGGGGGGGGGGGGGGGGGGGGGCAAGCGTGTTTGTACCTTTGGCTTGCGCTTCCGCTGCACGAGAACTGGTGCAGTTGACGTACAATCGAACACAAAGAGCTGGAGCTTGTATCCATAATTGTGCAGGGAATCCACAGCTTGCAACAGAGGTCAAACTTTCGAAAAGGTATTTTGAGCTTGACAGCAGCACTGTTCGTAGCTTGAGCGTTACATGCGACTCCTATTTTATGTTTTGCACTCCCGTGCAGTGAAAGAATATTTCCTCTGGACGTCCACTTCCGCTACCAAATAAAATGACATGATCGAGTGAGGAGAAGCCTAAAGATTACTCCCAGTGGAAGAGAGAAAAAAGACACAAATGGTTGTTGTTGATTATGCCCAATTTTCATAGAGCGACAATTAGAAAAAAAAACAATGCTACTAAGCCTCAAGCAAAAGACACAATCAATCTCCGCCGCTCTCCGTTTTGATCTAGATGAGCATCGTACCGGCGAGCGGTCGTGTATTACTACTCCATGGTGCACAATAAAAAACCCAGGCTAGCGGTTGTACTACACTGGCTATATTGCTCGCCTACAGCTGAGAGACAAGCCGCCAGTTGAGGCAGACCAACTTCAGGCAGTATAAACACACACACGAACACAAATGAAGCACACACACAACGGTATCTTTCGCAAGCTTGCTGTGATCATTATCACCCCGTATAATGGGTGATAATGATAATACAGTGCCATATAATGTGAGGCATTGATAATGTACAATGAGGCATCACGAAGGAGGGGTCTAAGTTGATTGCAGGCGTGTGGTAGCTTCGCGACAAAGTTGCGGAACCTCGGGTCGGTCACTAATGGGCACGTTTGTTATTCTTTTTTGCAACGTTCAAAAAGTGCCGAGCAGCGGAGCCATCAATTGTAATTCTGCTTTGTTTAAGTTTATACAGCGGAAAGTTAGTCACCCCCGATAGCATCTGGTGTTTTCCTTTGAGATGAAAACCAGTGCAGTAAACCGCTGCTCGCCTGACGTCTTTAATGTGCATCACGCAATAGTGATGCATGACAGCACGCCGATACGATTCTCTTCCAGATTGAAACGGACAGAGCCGGTGGATTGAATCCACGGTTAGTGAGCTTTACAGCGCGAGCTTTCGCTACAAGTGCTACCAATCCACGAGCGACGAGACAACGCCGTCGAATTCGAGCTCGAGAGAAAAGCAGCAACAGCTACAGCAAGAAAATCTCCGGTTTGAGGAATTTAGTACTAGTGTCGCCACCTCATTTAACGAGTTGGAAATAAAATTAACGGACTAATTTTATTTACACAAATATGCAAATACAACACCACTCTGTTTTCTTGTCGTGGTCTTAAAATTAAGATTAGAGGCACACCTAGTACATACGGCCAAGCGTTTTGTCATGTTTGTCTTCTAAATAATTGTAGTTTCAAAAATGCCTTAAAACGCGGTAGAAACAGTCAAAACGGTCATGTTTCTGGATTTTATTAAAAATATCCAGCGCTCTAAAGGAAACATTGAAAGGCCCTACAACCTTCAATGCGTCTTGATAAGTAACCTCCAAAAGAATGACTACTCTCGTGCATTCCTGAAACTCAGGTTTGTGTAGCGAAATTGGCCTATTGAGTGACGAGCGGTTGAATCCTCCTTAAACAAAATGAATAGGTTCTTCTTTAGATGTGTCTCAAAGACAGTTCACTCAAAATTTTGCCGTTCATTCTACGGTGTTATGTTTCCGTCCTTATTTAGAAATTAGTCCGTTCCAGTGTGTTAGGTTTAGCCATGGGAGCGCTCGTTCTTAGATGGAGTCGTCCCCTAAAACGCTTCCCTTCCGCCTCGGACATAATCTAATCCTATTCTCCCGATACCACCAGTTCACGTATTCCCTGTTATTCTTCTCAAGGAGTATTGTTCCCGAACACCCGAAGAGCCCAAGTTATTTGCGCGTTGGCACACAAGGGGGCTGAATATTTGCCATACAGAAGCGTCGCCAGTTGAGGGAAGCAATGGCGCGAGCTTTCCTAAAATGTGTTCTTTCCCAACAAACGGGTGGCGATATATCTGTTCTTAGGCTTATTCCCGAATTAACTTCCCAAAGGAAGGCACCGAAGCATACCACGAGTGGCACCTGCTTTACTCTATTCCCGTCTTACCCGACTACAAAAATCGCATTTACTTAACAAGGCCAAGCATACGCACAAAACGTTCTGGGGCCTTGACAAGGCATTTGGGATTAACTATTTATTGCGGTCAATTGTTGCTCATAAAAAGTCAAAGCTGACAGTCTGACCTTGCGTGACGAAAAAGCAACAAGGCTGGGAATCTATTTTTCCTGTCATCTCAGGTTTTAAGGCGTGTTGACTTTACTGGTGACGTGCCCATCGCCATGTAGTCATCTCCAAGCTGACAGTGCAGTGGAGGCTACGTGCTCGTTTGAACAGTGTCACGTCGATCTTTCACCGTGTAACAGCAATCTCGTAACCACACGTCGATCTTTCACCATGTAATTGCAGAGAGAGGTTGTTTGTTAGGTTTTTTGCAGCTCTTCCCAATTTTTTGGGTCCCCTGAGCGCTGAAGTAATCTACTCGGACTTCGAGATTGCGAATATAACCGTCATCAATCCCCTTGTACCTAACGCAAAGATCAAAGGATTTTTTTTTTATCTAAGTCGGTCTGTTTACCGGAAGGTCTTTGCATCCGGCCTATAAAGTAGATACAACACAAACGAGGACTACCCGATGGAGGTAAGTAACCTATATTTTTATTAGGGATAATCAATCGTTCTCTCTTGTCTAATCCATACCGCATTGCACTTACACCACTTCAATGTTTTACAGATGAGAATGTTCCCAGCAGTTGCCTTTCTTCCAGTTGACGAGATACTCGAAGCCTTCCAGGATCTGTTGGAGGTCACCCCCGCGGAGCCTATCCGAGTGGCCAACCATTTCGAGGACACATATATAGACAGGCCACGTCGAAATGGCCTGTGTTCCGCGCTCTTTTCACTGGAAGTCTGGTCTGTCAGGGAGTCGACAATAGCCGACATGCCTGGGACCAACAACAGTGTCAAGGCGTTGCACAAAGGACTGCTGGTAAGCGTTTTTTTTTTTTTGAGTTCTTGAGCGTGCTATGTTTAGAAGTTTATTGAGTTATAACTAAGGTTCCGGCGTTTTCGGTTTTTATTTCTTTAAATTCGGCGTGCTTTTTGCGGTGTTTATTTTAAAATTCAATTTTCGGTTTTTTTCGGCGTAAATTTATTCCCAAATACAGTTTACCGGTTTTTTTTTTTCGGTGAATATGAAAGCAACACCATCTGTAGTATTTGTGATCACTCAAAGAATAACAGCACATATACACAAGTGGTCTTCGCTACAAGTTTTTTTTGAGTTCTTGAGCGTGCTATGTTTAGAAGTTTATTGAGTTATAACTAGGGTTCCGGCGTTTTCGGTTTTTATTTCTTTAAATTCGGCGTGCTTTTTGCGGTGTTTATTTTAAAATTCAATTTTCGGTTTTTTTCGGCGTAAATTTATTCCCAAATACAGTTTACCGGTTCTTTTTTCGGTGAATATGAAAGCAACACCATCTGTAGTATTTGTGATCACTCAAAGAATAACAGCACATATACACAAGTGGTCTTCGCTACAAGTTCCGTCAGGACACACCTCCCAATCGCGGAATTCGCGGGCATAATCTTCAGAACGCTTCGTTTTCCTTCTCATTCTGATGACGTGATTGTCTGAGGTTTATAGGCTTAGAAAAACAAGCGACATGGCAAAAAAAAAAAAAAAAAATCCATTGTATCTATGTCCGTAACCACAGGGAAGTTTAAGTGAGGCTTTCCTCGATGTCCTCCGAAGTGTCATGAAGCGAAAAACCTTATACTAGCCCGCATCGGAACTTCTTTTTTTTTAGGACTGAGAACTTGACAGTTGCTGTCAAGTTCACGGGAGCCAGATTTGCGCGTCTGTTTTCTACGTGCCGCCGCGCCGCTATTCGCCGAGATCCGATCACGTAAGGAACCGGATCAAGTGCCGTGCAGGAAAGAAGACGTCGCGCGTGCCCCGGCGTACGTTCCCCTGCTTTTGAGCGCGCCGTGCGCCTCCAACGCTCCAACGCGCGGCGCCGCAATCCGCCGAATTCAGTCACGTGAGGAGCGGGATCAGCATGCCGTGCGGGAAAGACGGTGCTACGGGGATGAACGCACAACTCTGGCTCCTGTTGGGAGCCTATACAGGAACTCTAGATACACTCAGCCCAATCACAGAAAGGACACAGATGTCTCGCGTAGGCCAATCCAAGACAACTTTCGTTGCAAGTTGAACCTTGAAAGAGCGCAATCATAAAGACGTCACCCAATGTCAAACCTCGCCAAGCCCTCTCTCTCTCCCCCCCTCCCCCACCCACCTCAACGCGGCCCTAAAAACTGACCTTTTTTGGTTAAAACCGAATTTTAGAAAACGGTTAGACACCCTTTTATAGGTTGAAACCGAAAACGCCTAACCTACCCAAACTGACCTTTTTCAGTTTAAACCGAAAACTCCGAACCCTAGTTATAACGCATTTTACGTGTCACGTTCGATAGGGCTTTCTTTGATTTTCATTGGAACGTGGGGTGCACAACGCCGAGCCTGTAGTTTTTTCTGGACTGCATTAAGAAAGAGCATCCTTTCAGTGAGATGAATATCGCACACACTGAAGGCGGTACGACGATTGCAACAGGCGGATGCAGTTAATTGTTGGACAGTACGACTGCACCGCCTCAACACTCTCAGGGAATCGGCTAGGAGCTGCTTTCTAAAATCTTGTAATGATCAGAGCAATACAGTTGCAATTTCAGGTTTTACTTTTTGAATGTTCTCCCATTCTTTAGCAACGTTGTGCGAATATTTTATGGTATTTATGCATATAACGTATCATGAATGAACCATGCAACTACGCACAACCTTATCCATTGCATACATTTACACACAAAAATATTTTAAATAAAAAATCACGTTTATTGTTTTAGCTGCACAGTCAGCAGGGAATGTGAGCAGTTCTTGGTATTTACATTTTGCTATCGTCCCCTGCGCGCTCGATGTGATCAGTAGCCTGCCAGGTGTTACGGTGGTGACAGGGACATAGGTGACAAAAATGCAACCACGTTCCACCACTGGGAGGAGCGAGTGATCACCACACCTTCCCTTCTAGCCAACCACATCTCATCCGAACTAGACTCATCTGATTCAAATCGCTTACTCCAGCTTAACATAACAAAGACATCAATATAAATAAAGACGTTTTGCCACGTATACAAGTGGAATATTTTGTATGGGAACTGTCACAAATGAGGCGAGAGCCCGCGATAAAAAATCACGAATGTCCTTGTTAACATCATGTAGGAGGCCTCTGGAGGCCTCTAAGGGGCCTCCAGAGGCCTCTGTTTCGGGGGCCATTTTCTTTTATGCAGCACCGAGGCACCGCGAAGTCAGACTAAACAACAAATCAGGGCTAATATTCCAGTTCCTGCATAACACGTGATTGACATGCCCATAATAAAGCGAATAGATAAAGTGCTTTAAAGTGACACTAGCTCTGATCCATACCTCAGTGATTGGCTTTTCCTTAGCCCTTTTAAACTTAAACTTAAATAAAATTTAACATCTAACACACGTTATGAAGGTTGTGCGGATCCCGGCTGCAAGGAGGCCGAACATGGGCCCGCGGCTCAAGCCCGTCTGTCCTAAGAAGAGTAAAGCCCCTCTATCCTGGGATAAGTGGCGCCATTCATTGTTGTAGAAAGGCTCGGGGAACGTGCCGCGCGCAACTTCTGGGAAATTCATGGCGTCTGAAATCTAGCTCAGTGCTGCGCTGTGCCGCCTAGATCTTCCCAAGTGCTCCACGTTGCACGTGCCTCGTACATCGACGTACCTTGCGCTACTTTTCCCGCGGCAACATTACCCAAGCGAGAATAGGACGGGGATAGCACCGGGGGGGGGGGGCGCAGCTCGTGCGGCGAGCCCAAGGATGGTCGGCGACGAAACAACGGATTGGTGAAAGGACAAGGGGCTGCCTTCAGGGCCCGTTTTCTCGAACGCGAACCGAGGGTCAAAGTTAACTATTGTCCCTAGAAGAGGGAATTCTAGGTCACGTGACTAGGAGAGCAGGGGCGCCGAGGGAGGAGCAGTACCTACAAGCAAAATGGCCGCGACGTCGCTTAATGAGGACTAATACTTCTGCTTGGTTCTGCTGAACATTCATTTCGATCCGGCTGTTATATTAATGACGCACCATCAACCTATTCACACGTCATGCAAAGCGGTAGTTCAGAGGGACTACTAAACTAACCGACGGCAGCATTCCGCGAACGCATCACGCTTCAGCAGTTCAGGATCCAAGACATATGACTGTACATAACCCTTGCAAGTGTTTTTATGGTGAGTAAACAAATGTTTGGCGAACGTGTGTTGGTATATATTTATACTAACGCGTTTAATTTGTTACACTATGCACGCCAACTCGTGAGCACCGATTACTTTGCGGAGAAAGGGGGTTATCCTCGATAAAAGAGAGTTTTAGTAAATCGTTCCCATGACTCCGATAACGATACCCGATACTCCGCCGCCGCCTCCCTTGTGCATGCATAGTATCGTTATCGGGGCTATCGGGGGTATCGGAACGATCTACTAAAACTCTCTAAAGTCTTCGTTCCGGGTGAACAGCTGGGACATTGTACTGTTTTTTTGTTCGCAGTGCGCCGACAGTATGCCGACAGCATCGAGGTTTCTACATATCCCCGGTGGTCAGCAATTCAACGGTGACGAGAAGCTTAGCTTCTCGTCACCGGTTGATCGGTTGGGCAAACGGAAGAGAGGGCAAACAGTTGAGATCAGCGGGAATCGCAGAAACGTGCCTCGCAAGGAACAAAAACGAGACAACAGCCCCGGCGTTGCCAGACACGGGGAAGTTATGCGTTGTTTATGGCGAAACATATTAAAGGAAATGTTACTTACATTTTCGAATATTCGTCGACAAACTCTAGCATAGTAGCTTAAATTTTTTTCGTACCATCTGAAGCAAATAAATTGGTCTTCAAGTACAACATTACTATATTTTAACTTAAAATACCATACTAGATCGATAACAACCACCGGAAAAAGAGGATAAACAAAATGACTGGCTTGTTTCACTGATAGATGGCGCATCTTACTGCCCAATAAAAAATAATTATTGTTGTTCTATATCCAGCCGTTTATTGCAGTACCTAGGTACTTTTTCCCTCCTAGGCACCGTGGTTTACCAAAATGGGTTTACCATCGCTTCGAGAAAACCGACCCAGATCGTCCAACTGTGAGACAATAAACCTATTGGTGGTATTCATTGGGCGCCATACTTGAGCGCAGTGTTCACAACGCAGGAATGATTGATTGAAACGTTTACAACGCACGCTCAAAATGACACCCCACTTATCTTGATAGAGGACATACAATCTTGGCGGTGTGAACTGCACGTTGCGGAAGCGTTCTGGAAGCTCATCGCGAGCGTGCGCTCTGCGTCAGTAAGCTCACTTATTACCGCCAGTGAATACCACCTTTGTGAGATCTTCTTCAGGGCGGTCGAGGCGGGGCCTGATCGGGCGGTGGCTAAAGTGGACACCCACAGAGTGCTCAAACAGTTATTAAGGCACATATTCAATAAATATTAAAGAAAATATACTAAACTAAATAAGCTGCTATTCTGGTATAATAATATTATATAACGTCCCGAATCCACTATACTCCGTTTCACAACATGCTGTACCACAGAGAAAGCTAGAAGCGCGAGCTCATAGCGTTGGCAGCTGCTCTTAATTCACGAGAGCTTGTGCCGCCAAGATGTGCCCCTGAGCAAGGAGCTCGCGCTTGTAGCCTTTCCTGCGGTACATCATAAGGTGAAATAGAGTATAGGATGTCGTGTGACATAACTAGAGCCACTCGATATGGCAGCCTAGCTGCCAGAGTAGCGCCACGCTTTTTCCTGTGCCGCCTCTCACCGCGATTGGTCACACGCGGTACCATAGCAATGAGCTGAGCTGGCTCGGTTTCCGTAGCAACCGAGTGACGACTCGTCACGTGACCTCTCAAGAGCCTTGATGTCATCGGTAAGATGGCAGCGCCCAGAGCTGGTGGATGCGAGTTTGTTCGGTGCGGCGGAGTCGTGATGTGCCGCAGCTTGCCGACGATTTAGGGCTTCTTCGTGTTTTCTGACGCAGGTATAACGTGAATATCTGAAAGAATGTGACTTTATACCTTTTCTGTGCAAGATCGCTCTGGATATTAGCACCTGTGCAACAGCATCAGTCATATCGCCGTAGCGGTGCTCGTATTCCTGGACGTATTCGAGGATCGATAAGACATTTTGCGTGCAAGTTTCGCATACTCCTAGCCTTGTTTAAACGTTGGAATGCCTGAGAATCAATGCTAATTGTATGCGTCGCATGTTGGACCTTGGGGAATTGTTTTCAGCCCCAGATAACCGCGTAATCACAAATTTTCAGCGAGGAAGCTCCTGTGATCTTTGCGTTTTGTACTAATCAACGATCTTACGATATAGCTTTTAAGATAACATTTTCGCATTTTCTAGCTTCCTTTGAATGTTGGAATTTCTGAGAATCGAAACGAAAGGTATACGTCGTGTGTAGCGCTTAGAGGAAGTTGTTTCAGCCCTGGGTCACCGAACAATCACAGCAACTTTAAGCGAGGAAGCGCCTGCGACCTTTAACCTTTTGTACTAATCGACGATTTTACGAATTGACAGTTCTGAAGACTTTGATAAATGTCCTTTCGTTGAAATAGCTTGCATTTGATCGCAGTGTTTTTTTTCTTTGTTTTTTTTTTCAAGTGACAAGCTGGCGTTTGCTCAAATGACGTATATAAAATGACCTGCTCTATAAGAATGCATCAACACACACTATTAAATTTATATGCTGAGAGGTGTGTTCGTCTTTGTAATTAACAAGTTACAGACAATTATTTTTTTACGAGTGCAATATTTATTTTCTGTAGCTGGGCCCGTTTTGTACTCATTAATGTCCGTGTACTATGATGCTATCATCATGTGTGTAAGGTTCTAAACAGGGATGGGCAAAATACTTGCAAATATGTATCGAAATACAAATGCAAAATACTTCGTCAAAATTGTGTTTAATTACAAATCTAATTACATTTCCAAAATAGCATTTAAATACAAGATACAAATACAACGAAATGTTTTTGGTCTCCCTCCAAATACTTCTCCAAATACGTTCCTCAAAATTTGCGTCAACGACTTCAGGGCACCTGCAACGGGTTTCTCGGTATTTCATTTTAATTTTGCATCGCACACTCGGGAGTTAATGTGCGAGGCTCTAGTAACGTAATAGAGATATAATCCCCCCAAAAAATGTAATCAGCTTGGACGTAATAGGTGAAAAAAGTACAGAGCTTCAAGCAGCTTTTTTGTCGATTACATTTTGGTATAGACCAACAAAGAACCGAGACGACCAAGACGCGCAGCACTAGCTAGAGAATTTTTTATTGTTGCAACTCGCACCAGTTACGAAAATCTGGACGAGCGCGTATTTACAATGTTCCAGGCAAAAATATGGATGGAAATCAGGCTGGAAAGCATCACAAGTTGTCACAGGCACTTATTTAGCCAGTCTGCCTGTGAACGCCGATTTCGTCACTATTCTTGCTCTGGACTAGCACCGTAATCACAAAGTCACCGAACGCTTGTGCTTGATTGAGAGACACTGCGTTCGGTGCAGAACGTAGTTTTCTTCCTGCTCTGGACAGTGACACTGAATTTGAGGGATGTATTTTCGCCCACAAAATTGTATTTCAATTACAATTGTATTTGAAATACCCACGTTTTAGTATTCAAATACACTCATCAAATACATTACCCAATCTGTAATTAAATACAAATGCAAAATACACAAAATATGTGAAATACGTATTTCAAACAGTTGTATTTGAAATATGCCCATCCCTGGTTCTAAATATCATCTTTGCAATGCCTACAAAAGCCAAAATGACGTCAGCCGACCCCAGCTCACGCATTTGACACGAAAACTGCGTCACTCGGACGTATGCGCTCGTCAACAATCAATTCGTCTATGAATATTTGAATTCGCGTTCGAGGCCAATGAGTGCACATGAGTGCACTTCCGAATGGCAATTTCTATGGTGTGCTTAAAGAGCACGGTGGAAGCTTGGGGTCATCGCATCGGTGCCCTAGCATGTCACGACCGCGTGATTCCACTGTTCTCTTTTGAGTTGAGGATTAAAGCTAAAAAAAAAGAAGTTAAAGAATCATTTCATGGCCCCTTTAACTAGGGTATGCGTGCTACACCAGATAAAAATATTGACATTTTGCATGCTGGTAAAATTCCGGACGACCACTTGGCCTGTCGGCAAGAACACCTCATATCCGGCGTCCGTCTCTTTTGATGGCGTTAACAATACTCTGTAGACCACCGTGCTGTCCTACTTGGTTTAACCCCGTCGACTGTTCATCGCCCAAAACGAGGGTGATACAGTCGTTGACGTCGCTCCCCGCCAGTCGATGAGATAATCTCATCTTGAATGAATAATTGGGTCTTGAAGGGAGTATGGTGCGAAGCATACATTCTCTTACTATGGAAAAGTCGAGCAGCAGTCATGTCCCAAGGTAATCGTCCTGTCGTGGCCGGCGTAATCGGATTTTGTTCCATAGGACCGAAGTCCGAAAGCAAGGACGGTACGTTCGTTCCACGAAGCCGCCGCCATCCCGGCGGCGCGGAAAACCAGTCGCCTTGTCCGTGCACGCTGCAAATCGTCTCATTTCACAGAAGAAACAGGCACCGCTCCTCCAGAGGCCCGTGCCGTACCGCCATGCAAAGCGTCTTTTAGGTCTTTTACCACTTTTCAATTAACGAATGGAGATATCAACTAGATAAAGGTTGCCGCCCGGCGTCGCTAGCATTGCGGTTACCATAGAAACCTCCCAGGCCCAAAATGGAGATTACTATAGGCGCTTCTGACGTCGTGTATCTAGATAATTTTGCGTCGTGTCGCTACTCTGGCCGCTACGCTGCCATATAGAGTGGCTCTAGACATAACTATTACAAGTGAAAGTTCTCTTCGGACACCGCGGCCACAAGAAATTTTTACACGAGAAAAATACAAAACTGTACATCAAAACAAATGTAAAAAAAAAAACTTTACTAACTAAACTTTGGTTTGCTATGGGGTGATTTCATTTTATCGCAGCATTAGGTAGCTGAAGAATCTTTCAAAACTAGAACAGGTAAATATTATAGTACTGGAAAAAATAAAGCGCTATTATGTATGCCAATCTTACACTAAAAGAAAAGAAAGAAGAGGGCGATGAATTCAGGCCTTTCCTGGACATCAACCCTCACCAGTAATATGTAAGTATGTCATTTCGTTTTCATATTGTTTCCCTCCAGATACTTAAGAAACTTTTTTTACGTACAGTACAGTTTTACGATAACAATGTCTAGAGCCACATCTTAGCGGGAGCATAGCGTATGGCCATATGTCCTCGCATATATACATTGTATTCCCGTCTCTTGGTACGCCAGCGTGTTACTTCATGGGGCTTAGAAAGTGTCGTCGTCCCTACTAGTGTCAAACTGCCGGAATGTAGTTATTGGTTACAACCCACTAAAGAGAGAACACTGAGCCAGCGGAACGTTCGTCACGCGCAGAGGAAATCAAGTTGAATGTGCAAATGCTCTTGTGTGAAAAAGCCCTTTTCAAATGCAAGTCTGCCACCTTTGTGCAGAGCCAAACCCGACACTCAAATGACGGCATTAATGCTACTTTCCCGGGTTCCAGGCAAAGCACTGGATCGTGGGAAAGTAGCGCCAAACTGCCCATATGGTCGTGATTTTGGTTCATGGAATGAGCAGTCTCTTTGGACCTCTGCATTCGCTGTGATCCAATCTAAATTCGCTGGTGTTAGAGTGTAGATATAATGCTAGCTGCCTTTGTGTGGCACTGCATTCATCCAGCGCGTCTTCTAACTTAGTGCTGGGCGTCGATTAAAACTTGTACCTTGATTAATCGCAACCCTTTGATGAATTAATTAATCAATTAATCGATCTCGTTAATTTCCATACATAATATATCTTAAGAATGCCTTTTCTAAATATGAGGCAAACGGCACAATATACAATTTCGTTTATAAATCAAACTTGATATGTAGTTAAAAAGCAGTTTCAAACACACTCACAGATTATTACTTCAGCTGCATGAAGCAAAAAGGTTCGTTTACATTCTCCGCCAAGAGCAACCTCCCTTGCAGCAAAGTGGAAAGTTGGGCCAGTTGGTTCATTTTTCTCTAAATAATTAAAAGCGCCGAAAAAGACAAGGAGAAAAAAGTGGAACGACACAAGGCGCAGGCCTTGTGTCGTTTGATTTCTTTCTCCTTGTCTTTTTCGGCGCTTTTAATTAATTATATGCCTCCCCTGATTGTGCACAATAGTCCCTGCTGCTCTACACGTACACTCGATCGACGTTGAAGTGGTCGGGACACGTGTAACCTTCTGCAATGGTCAGGAGTTACAGATCTCGCCTATACGACTTACTTTCGGCTAAACATTCACCTACAGTTTGCTCTTTTTAACGCTGTACTAGTCCACTTCTGCTTGATTAAAGCGTTAAATGTTTATATTTTTTTGGGTTCGTAAATTTTTAACGATAAACCAATTAAAAACGTTTAACGCGATTAAATAATTAATCTATTAATCGGTAGATTAATCGATCGATTGCCCTGCCCTAAACTTCGAATGCGAGATCCAAACACTGGGCGCCGGGTTTTTGTGTCCTAATGTATTCGACGAGTGCAGTGGGGACAATGAGAGCTAGATTTATGTCTACCTACTAATCGTTCTAAAAAGAACGCGGCGTTCTGGTGTGCCAGCACGCTTTCGTCTCGTACTCGCCCTCCGTTTCTAGGTCGACGTTTCTTGAATACCGAGATTTTGTTATCCCAAACACTGGCGAACCAAACGCACATCTTAGCACCGCGACCATCTGCGGCGCCTGTGCTTAGCGGCATTTAAACATAATAGACCAATCTCACCCGTGGATTTCGTTACGCCGCCGCTGCCGGCATGGATCATGGGAACTGTAGTCTTCCTGCACGCGCGACAGCCTCGCTGGAGCTCAGTGCGAGTCGAGCACGAGACGACACGAACCATCTCGTGTACTGGTGGTGCCTGTCCCCTGTGAACTTATGTCGCCGCACGCATGCGTGGAACGTTTAGTGAGATCGGTCTATTGTTTTGCCTTTAGATGCCCAAGAACAACAGAACCATTGTAAGAGATCTGTGGATATAAGCATGGCTGATAAGTGAATTTCATGCAGAGCACCAAAGACACTTAATCGGCGTCGAACGCTTTCAGTACAATGATGCTCCATAGCCATCTTTGTGCGACTAGATTGGAACGGCCCTTTCAATGATTTGAATGGCCCGAAATGGCGATTGCATTGGCAACTGAGAACCGATCAGCCAATCACACTGCGAGGTTTGGTCGTGTGCATGTTACTATCTGTTTCTGTGGAGCTTGCAGACAGATAAGGCAATGGCGCTACACTCTAAGAAAAAATGGAGGAAAGAAGTAGCAACGTCGCGTCTTCGTCCCTTCTACTGACGCGGCCCCAAGCGGACACGAGAAAAGGGGAGGAACGAAACGTTTTTCTCCTTCTCCAGGCAGACGGGAGAAAGCTTTCGCCCTCCCGACTCATCTTCTTTCAGTTTCGTTTTTCGAGCAGGTCGCGCACGTTGTTTAATAAATAGCTGTTGAGTTGATTGAGCTTCAGCGGCAGCGTAGGCCGCCTGTAATTCCGTCTTCCAGTCTAAACGTGCAGAACATTTCGGTTTCCGAAATGTTCTGCACGTTTAGCGGCAGCGAGCTTCAGCGGCAGCGAAGCCGCTAGAAACAGCGAAGTTCCGGAGCAGTGCCAGCAGCGCCACGTACACTGGGTAGGATGTCCGTCTCCGGATTGCGGTACTCACGCGGCACGGAACTACAGGACTACAGTTCTACAGTAGCAAAACCTCCTGGAACCATGAAGACGTTTTCGACGTTATGGAAATCGCAGGAACTGCGTCCAAGACAGGCAGGTTTTGCTGCCGGCTGCCTGGGTGCCTTCCCTGCTGAGTTCGGTTCTGTTTTCCGATGCCGAGTGCAACCGGCGTTCAACGTGGTTCTGTGTTTGTGCGTGTCAGCAACATAGCTGCAACATTGTGATGGCAGTGTTGTGGGTTGTGAACAGAAGACTGGAATTATCGCCAATGTGACCGTGTGTTCGCGTGTCAGTGGTGTAACAACAAGATGAGATGACGTAAACTGTCGGGCATTGATGCCGCTGGTCGGGCCGTGATCGGAGGGAACGGGGTGTCGCAGGTTGACATTTCGCTTTACATTAAAAAGTTTAATACCACTTGAGGGGTTACGTGCAATCGATCAACGTGCGGATAGTCATGTTGGAACGCTGGTCTCAACAGTATAAGCTCCTATCGTACAGTGGCCTGTGTGACTGTCGGTTGTCTCGTCCCCCAGAGCGATTGCGCTCTGGGGCAAGGACAACAGTACGAAATCGTGACGGAAAGTACGTATATTTACAGTGTGGAATTTTAGAATTAAAAAAAACAATAGTGGGTAAAATCGAGAAAAAAAAGCTACCCTTTATTTTGCTGTTTAAATATACTACGGTTCCTGGAGAAACTGCCCTCCAAGTGGCGCACTGGGATGAGCGCTAGAAGTTTTCGGGCTCACCACGGCGTAGCTCCGTGCACTAAACACCTGCCGCAAGTCGCGGCTTTGACTGCATTAAAGTTGATCGAAAAGCGATTTCTCAGCCCGTGAAGCCTCAATTCCTGCTGAGTGAATATCCGCTCTACAGAGATTGATTCAAGACGGCAATTGCAGCTTTGCGCGAACAGCACAAATAGAAAAACAAACACTACAATAGAAATACAGGCTACGACGTGCCGTGCGGGGATACAAACTCATGGCTTCAAACCGCATTGGAGCGGCTTGATTTATTGGCTTTCAAATAATTACGGCATGATCGAGCGTTTACTTTTTAATAAGAGATTCATCCCCTGAGCTATTCAAAACACTCAAAGAGGTATAACATTGCTGGAAAAAAATCAACATGCTGGGAATATTTTTTATTACTCATTCAGTCACCGAAAAATTCCGTCCGTTGAAAACGACCAGTATAAAAGACGGAAACGCAGAGAACGGGGTAGTGTTCGGGTTAGTGGGGTGTTCCGTTGTATTGATATCTGTGGGTGTGCCTTGTATGTGCTCAATGTATGTTCACCTGATGCTTGTAATAAGCGTAACGTGTTTATAGTAGAGGAGCCTCAAGCGCATAGTGGCCCGAGGAAATCAAATAATTTTTTGTAGAACATGAATTGGGCGGTACCTAGCGCCACCTAGCCTAGCTACTTGCAATTACTCTGCTTGACCCCGCCATCTGTTGGCTAGTAATGTAACATTCTTTCACGCTACGCGATAAACAGCAGCTTCGAGTTTGCTCTTTCGAGAGCGGCTTTTGGTTTCGCGGATTGAGTTTTCCCTTCTCCGTGATGTGCGGTTGACGAAGGAATTGTGACTCGAGGAACACCAAAGGTAAGACGCAAATTGCGCGAAGTAACTGGGTATCGGTTGTCTCCGTTTAACATCGCAGTGCTGTCGACGAGAAGACTGAGTAACTGCTTTCGAAACGCAAGTTTCTGTACCTGTGGGGGGAATCTGGCTTCGGAAATAAACGCAGTTCGCGGAAAGCTCGTGTTACGCTTTTATTTGCTGCTCCTCTCGTCCTGTACAAAAGACGTAGCGTCCTCGTCAAGCCTTATTGGGCTCGATTCGCTCGATTCGGGGCCGCCATATTGAGATGCAGGCGACGGAGGAACTTTGCTCCCCTGCTTCAGGGACGAAAGTTTCTCCCTTTCTAAAGGAACAAAGGTTACAAGACCGTTTCTCCCCTAAGGAAGGACTATCCATACCCTATTTTCTAAGAGTGTACTTTGCCAAAATCCAGTGACTTTAGGCTGTATTACAGGCCTTCTCAACACGCAAAGGCGAATGTTTTCGAGAGTATGCTGGGAGCAGAAGGTGGGAATTGGATTCCAACAAGTGGGTCCTTGGGCGTCGCCTTTGGCTACATAAGTCGGCAGTACTTGAATTTTATGATTTTGTTCTCCTGACAACATCACTAGTGTAAAAATATTAGAGATTTTGAGGCTGTCAGTAGGTCATTCTGACCTTTAAAAGGGTCTATTGCAAATAATGGTTGAGAAGCCCAGCTTCGCGGAAGTCTAGAGACAAAGGGATTCGACACTTTTACGCTTTATATGGGGGGCACTAGTTCCTTTCAAAATGGCTGTTATCTGGATGATCGTCGTAAAAGAGCAGCACGAGATTGGCTCTACGGCGCGTAAGTAGTTTTAATTTTGAGCAATGCCTGCGATATGAGAGCCTTACCTCGTAGTTATCCGCTATCAAGGTGTAAGCAAGCATCTTCATTGTGAAGCCGATCATCCGAGAGCTAGGGAGTGCAATTCTCACACCGCAGAAACACCATCGCTAAAATAGATAATGTAGATCATGTGCCTATAGTACTTCATTATATACTCCATGGCCGCAGTAAAGACAAAGGCTTTGGCGCCTGAGCCTAGATCAACAGATTTCTTTTGTTTGTACGAAAACTCGTGCAAAAGAGTCACTTTTCAAGGTCACGCGTTTGTGCCCATGCCTTTGTCTGCACTGCAGATGCTTGTGAAATAAAGTATAATTGAGCATAGAGCCTCTCTGGAGGAAAATGCACATGTTAATCAAAGTCAATGAACCGTTTCTGGGGGTGTCTCTTGACATGCATATAGTTGGAGACGCTGCTTTCTACCATTTTATTAGTGCTAAGGGGGTATTAACAATTTGGCAGTCATTAAGGGCACCATGAAGACAATATAATTTTTTTTTTGTTTAAAAGAAGGTGTTTTCGGAAGCATTGGGGCCCTGGCATGGCACACAATTTTTTCTAGAACGTTGTGACTCTTATTTCTGTACCTGCAAATAAATTTGCGAAACCGAAACAAACATTCAGATTTCTTCCCTTTTTCGCCTCTGGAAAGAGAAGTGACATCAGGGAGCACTGTCGGCATCGGTAGGATTTAGTGCACACTCAGTGTGGTTCCCGTGGTTCGCTCTAGTGCACAGCGGTCTGTGAAGAAAACCTGGAAGAAATGGACAACGCCATGCTCGCAAACAAGTTTGAGCTCCTGTTCAGCGACTTTACGCCGACTGAACGGGAGATGCTGTGGTGTGGGCTCCTTGCGCAAGGAAAGTGAGGGAATAGCGTCTTTCCTCAGACGCAGGAACTTCATGTTTTTAACCAGACTCAGGCTGACGTAAAGGTGCTGCTCAAAGTCTTCTGGTCAGAATTGCAACGAACAAATCCTGACACCGCTGCTGTCCACAGCTCTACGCAAGACGACAGCGCGCAACCAAATGCTGCGCATTGCTGCATCGGTCGGCAGTTTATGCAAACTAACGTCGCCCGATCGACCGCACGTCTTTAGCCGACCTTTCGCGCAACCTACTACTGCACATAAACGCGGCATGATTGGTGAGACACCAGTTCGCAAAGCGAACACGAGACGACGCACGAAACCAAAACCAAAAGTCCGCCGCCCCCGGCGCTCGTACCTCTTTTTCTTTTTTTTTTGTCCATGGTTGCTCGATGCTTGTTACGCGCCCGAGGTAGCAGTGCGGGATGCACTCAACCAGTGTCAAACGGAGGGATCGCTTCAGATTATGCTTTTATACACGGTATGAAACCTATTAATTCCCAACTACAACTTCAAAAGATTATCCAACGGTCAAATAAAAATTTTTAATCACATCTCACCAACAAAATCGAAACCAAGAGCGCGTCTATCGTTTGAACCAATCGCCAGACGAGGAGCCCGTTGTCGTCACGCTTTGACGGCGCACTTTAGTTCACCTTTCTGCCGCCGCCTCGGTGGGGTCTCAGGCATCGTTCCCGGCGCTATTATTACCGCGCCTGTTTGCTCGATTGGTGCGACACCCACACTTCTGTTCGGGCTAGAACTGAGTCAGCAGTATCTGAGACGTGCCTGACATCCATTTCAATCGTCGAATAAAACTTCGAAACTGCCTTCATGGTCCCTTTAAGAGCGCGGATTCAGAAGAAGCCAACAATTTTATCTCAAAGAGGCCGCATTTTTTAAGGTAGCTTTATACCAATGTGCAAGCGTAATAGCTGGTTAAATGTACTTTTTTTAAGAATGCCATCAATAGTGTTTTTTTGTTTTTCCAATAGCTGACGGGAAATATTTTCTTAAGAGAACAATTATTGTTTCGCGTTCGTTGCTTGAGCTCTGGGTCTTCTTCCTATTTTTTATTTGGATAAAATGGGTAACATAGTAGCATCACACTCCGAAACAATCAGTTTACTGCAGCAACACCATTGACGTACACGTTTGTGTATGCGCTTGTCTTCTTTCTCTTAGCTGTGATTTTTAGAATATTTGTAAAATAAGATACTTCCACACAAAGGAGTAATAAAAAAAACACAATAAAAACAGAATCCACTCTGCTTGCCAAATTCATGTATAGGCAGTATCTAATATAACAGTAATTGTCAAGGGTATGTCAATCACTCGCAGTGCTCTATATTGTTTCTACAAATAAACAACAGAGGATAGAGATCTCTAATGAATAAAAGGCACTAAAATACAGTATTAATTATAAATATATTCAGATGCATCTTTTCCTGTATATGGTAATATTTTCCCAGTCTTAGATAAACCGCAAGATAACTATTTTAGTGCAAACTATGAAACAATTAATTGGACGTAGAGAGAAAATTGTAAATGCGCTTTTGAAGCCAATAGAAAATATAAAAAACTATCGGAAAATATTTGTGAGATACTAGTCTCAACCATTCATAAGTTTTTTTTTTTTATGATCATTTTTAAATTTCTTTTTGTCGGATTGCCATGAGGGAATTTAGGAGAAATGGTTCTGTCATTTTAAGACCTCCTGTTTAAGAACTATATTAATCGTAGCCACCAGCCCGCTTGAACATGAGAAGGCTCACTTCTCGATGGAACTTTGACTGGTAATGAGGCTCGAATCCGCAGAGGAACAACGGCACTGAAACAAACATTATCGTTTAGGCGACCCGGTGAAAAAAGACGCGAGGCTACATGCAAGTTTGTAGTTGTCCCCCTTTCGTTCCTTCGTCTCCGTGTTTTTTTTTTTTTTTTTTTGTATAAAACCACACATGCCATCCGTTTATTGTTGATGAAAATGATAAACAAATGCTAGAGGGGAAATGGCAACTGCAGCAGACCTGCCGTCTCCAGCCCTGCAAACAAATGGCCGCCGGAACAGCCAGTTTTGAGCCTCGGTGCCCAATTAAAACTTCAGCAATATTTATCTCGCGTTATATGATGCAACCATCACTGCATTGTTTATTGAGTAGATATAAATGCAATATCAAAAGCAGAGAAATGCAAGATTCCACCGGTGTGAACATGCATGTGGTTTTGATTCATATAAAATGCCCCTTCATCACAATTTGCATTGCTCAGCTGGATTGAAGCTTAAAACCTGTGAGGATTACGTTTGCACAGAAGTTTGGATTTTGTGAGTCGCCTCTCATTGTTCTTCAGGGGCATCACATACACGTACTTCTAAAGTTAATTTCTTCGTTGGAACCATGTCGGTACGGGATGTCAGCCCGTATGTTTAATATTTAGGATAAGACAGTTGCCTCCTACTGTCAAATAAACCGCCCCAAACGTTGTATTAAGCAAAAAGGAAAATGTATCTTGTTGTTGTAAAGAGGATAGAACGATACGTAGAGCTTGTTCTTTCAGATCAAGTAAAAACTCCATGTTTCTAAATAAAATATAGCTACTTCGAAGCTGAAGAAATAACCGGTAGTCTAGGGAAATGCAACATATGCCTTACAGTGATCAATATTCAAATGGCTCGCTTGTCGTGTTTATGGTGATATTATTTTTGCACCTCGCATTTTGGCGTTCACACTACTGGAGTAGCAAAATGCGGAATAAAAAAAAGTTCGACGCACGCAGTATTTTTTAAAATTATTTTCATTATCTTTTTTTCGTGCTAATAAATTGTGGGTGAAGACAAATATAGAGGAGTCATTTTATTGCATTTAATTACTTTTGTGCTATTTGAATTCTTTATTTCGACACATCTTGAATGCGTACTCTGATTATGTACTTAAATACGTTTTGTCCACGTGTACTAAATTTGTTTGTTTATTTATTCGGTAAATATTGTGCCAAACTAGTTCGCATGCGAAAACTTGTAATTTGTAAATATTTTTTAAAGGAATGAGTGATTTAATTGGCCTTTTAGCAAATATTAAGAGAAACGTAAACTTAGGCTATAAGTGGTGTAAATATTTATGTCTGCATGTCGCCCGATTTACCGCAGATTACACGCGCAATTGGAGCCCTGTGAAAGCATCTTCAGCTCAAGTTAGGAAGTATCATCCCAAGCACTGAAATGAAGCTACCCATGTCACCACACGTATGTAAATTAGCTTGCAAACTGAATTATATATACACTATGATCGCACGGGTAATGTCTACAAACAGATAGGCCCAATTGCTTGACAATGTTTCGCGCAAGACACGCTCAAATTATAATATTGTTCTATATCGCCATTTAGGATATTTGAAAAAGAAACGACCAGAGTGTGGTCACATGAACCCCATATGACTGTCACGTCACTCTCAGGAGGACCGCAGCGACCACGTACGCTAGTCTTTCAACTGGCGCTAGAGTCTATGCCACTTCCGTGGCGCAAATTGAAGCAGACAGCAGCCAGTCTACTTTTGCGGTGCTTCTGTGCATTTCTATGGGAAAAAGCGCTTGGAGTTTGTCTATTCGCCGGAAAATAACATGAAACACTTTCGTGAGTTGGGTCGTACCGAATAGTATGTGATTTGAGTATCATTGTAAGAGTGAAATTACTTTCTTAGGCGTGTCTTTCTTCACAAGTGAATGATGTTTAACTTCGCTGCATTTCAGTCCGAAACGCGTTCCGCAGCAAATGTGTAAAAACAAGCGACGATTCAAAGCGAAATTACGATCGAAAGGAATGTAGAGTGCGTACAAGTTTCGCCAGCATTCCGTTGACGCTTATATGTTGTTAATGCCAGTCCTGTCACTATATGAACATGACCTTGTCATGCATGTTTGTGAGCAGATAAAAACATTCAAAACTCAGAATAAAGTACGTGGGCTACGAAAGGTGTCTCTCTGTACTGTTTTCTCTGCCATGCAGCTTTTATCGGGTACTTGTTTGCAAAGGGGTTGTTTTGAACGTAGAACAATCATCTTCGCACATAGCAGAAAGAATAAAGCTGTACTTATTTAAAGTCGAAATATATTAGGTGGCCTTCAATTGATTTTGATCGTGCATGCACGGGTAGTTACTGATCCAGTCTTACTGAGTACTTTTTCCCGTCTCCCTTGGTTTCCAGATGTTCTTCGTCCGTTTGGCGCGTACATCCCTCGTGCTGAAAAGTGCCCACGTTGTGCTCGCGTTAACACTGCCCGACAGTTCACAAAAATACACGTACCAAGCCGTTTTAGCACCGTTTTTATTGCGACGAATTTGAAAGAAAAACGCCTTAACTGACCCTTATTTCGTCTGCCTGACTACGAAATGTTCCAAGCTACCTTGTGGGTCCTAATTATTCGAGATATTTTGACCTTATAATCGAGCACCGAGAGAAAATGCACTCGCTTTTTCCCATAAAAATATATCACCGGAAGTAAATTTTCGACTGGTTGCTGCCTTCTTCAATTTGCGTCAGAACACTAGCGCCAGTTGAACCCCTAGCGTAGATTATAATAACTCTATGCAAGCTACGCGCGGGGAGCCTGGTCACGTGATGCGCTCAGAGGGCTGGATTGGCTGGGAGGGC